>NC_090024.1:121084069-121343716 GCF_037176765.1 Anolis sagrei
ACAACCTCTGAGGAAGCTTGCCATAGATGCAGGCGAAACGTCAGGAGAAATGCCTCTAGAACATGGCTCTATAGCCCGAAAAAACCCACAAGAACCTAGTGATTCCAGCCATGAAAGCCTTCGACAATACATTTATAGACAGTTTAACCATATGTTAAACTCCTGCTTTTCAGCTGACCTTGGCTTTTTTTTTTGTTGAAATACACATGTAGGTGTTTTTTAAATGTTTTTAAAACATTTTAAAGTCATACTAATGACAAAAGTCATACTAATGACAAAACTTCTTCCACTATTAGAACCAGAAGGAGGAGGAGGGGCAAGAGGAGGAGGATTTCCTTAACACATGAATCCCCTGATCCATGGATCCATGATCCTTCAAAACTTGGTCCAGAGAGGAGGAAAACCCAAGCTGGGATATTTTTGACCCTGCAAAGGACTACAAGGGAGAGTGAAAGTAAAAAGTAAAAACACTGGATTCACCTTTTTATCAATCAAGTCATCACATTATATCCAATATAGGACCATGAAGATATCACACCTATATTTGCTTTCAGATAATTCCATTCTGTTCCTTTCTTATTTATATTCATGACCACTCAATTCATTTGGTGTTATACTGGGGATAAATAGCTTTCATCACCATATACTACCCAAAACCGAATGAAGAAGCTGCACCATTGAAAACAATAATTGTGCCTTCACACAGTCAGTTGTGCCTTCCAACCAGTCAGACAGGTTCATTGATTCTCAAACAGGGAAATTAAACTAAAATGTAATGATCAGAAGGAATCTGTCCATTTCAGTCAAATAGGAGTGAAAGAAAACAGTAAATGGTACTAACCTGACACATCCAAAAACGTCTGTGCTTGCCCAGTTCCTGCACTGCTGCTAGCAATGCATTCATAGTAACCCTCATCAGATAGAGATACCTTGATAATTTCCCAGTTCACAATAGCAGATTCTCTGAAATTAAGACCAAAAAAAAATAGATTTGGACAGCAGTTTCATCCTAAATCAAGAGACACTACTACAATGTGGAAGTTGTTCAGTTCTTTTGAAACACAGATGTAACAACAGGTTCTTCATTCAATGGGAGAAAAGCCAAGGTAAATCTCATTAGCTAAGATGAAACTCTCAGTCAGTAACCCTTAACTTGAAAATTACTTTGTGAAGTCATCAACCTACAATGTGATGTGGCGGCAAAAAAAGCCAATGGGATTTTGGCCTGCATCAATAGGAGCATAGTGTCTAGATCTAGGGAAGTAATGCTACCCCTCTATTCCGCTTTGGTTAGACCACACCTGGAATATTGTGTCCAATTCTGGGCACCACAATTCAAGAGAGATATTGACAAGCTGGAATGTGTCCAGAGGAGGGCGACTCAAATGATCAAGGGTCTGGAGAACAAGCCCTATGAGGAGCGGCTTAGGGAACTGGGCATGTTTAGCCTGAAGAAGAGAAGGCTGAGAGGAGATATGATAGCCATGTATAAATATGTGAGAGGAAGCCACAGGGAGGAAGGAGCAAGCTTGTTTTCTGCTTCCTTGGAGACTAGGACGCGGAACAATGGCTTCAAACTACAAGAAAGGAGATTCCATCTGAACATGAGGAAGAACTTTCTGACTGTGAGAGCCGTTCAGCAGTGGAACTCACTGCCCCGGAGTGTGGTGGAGGCTCCTTCTTTGGAAGCTTTTAAGCAGAGGCTGGATGGCCATCTGTCAGGGGTGATTTGAATGCAATATTCCTGCTTCTTGGCAGGAGGTTGGACTGGATGGCCCATGAGGTCTCTTCCAACTCTTTGATTCTATGATTCTATGATTCTACTCTACTCTGTTCTATAATCATATAACAAAATATGGGAGGAAATTAATTTTTAAAAAAGAATAAGATATTTGATAATGTTTGAGACAGAATTACAAAACAAATGAAATATTGGCTACAGTGACTTTATAGAATTTCATTAGAAGATCTCTGAAATACACAGTCACCAATTAACAGGGAAGGATTGTTAAATTAAGTTCAATTATTCAATGAATTTTTATCATATATAAGAGAAGCACTGAGAATGTGTGGTCCTCCAAAGTTTGTTGGATGGCAAACCTCCACCAGTCTTCGATACCACAGCATATCATAGATAAAGAACCATGAGAAACAAAGTTCAGCAAAATATGGAAGATCACATGTTTTGCATCCTTAATATTGGTTTTCATCCTGATAAAATTAGTCCCTCTGATAAAAGATTGACTGGAACCATACATTTTACTTAACTGCATTTTCTATTAATTGAATGTATGATACAGAAGCAACTGTGATTTTTCTAAGTGTTTCGATATATCTTGCTATTTTAATATTATGATTTTGAAAATGAGGAAAGGCCCTTAAATTTATCCTCAGATAACGTTTTTTAAAAAAACTGTAAAAACTATTGATTTATTTTGTACCTTTTGCTTGTCCTAACCAAGATATCAACACAAGATAGATTTGGAATTGGTGTTGAAATGTTTCTTTTTTGTTTTATGGTTAACACATCTTCTCCTGCAATTGCTGGAAGTAGTTGGTAGATTTATTTGTCGTGTCAGAAAAACCAGTCAAATTATATTACTTTCTAACAGAACAAAGCAAACAAGCAGATTACAAAATTTGTGAGTATGAGAGTTGATTAAATGTCCTTTGACCAGTATCTGGCCACTTGGAGTGCCTCTGGTGTTGCTGCAAGAAGGTCCTCCCTTGTGCATGTGGCAGGGCTCAGGGTGCATTGCAGCAGGTGGTCAGTGGTTTGCTCCTCTCCACACTCGCATGTCGAGGATTCTACTTTGTAGCCCCATTTCTGAAGGTTGGCTCTGCATCTCGTGGTGCCAGAGCGCAGTCTGTTCAGTGCCTTCCAGGTCGCCCAGTCCTCTGTGTGCCCAGGGGGGAGTCTCTCATTGGGTATCAGCCATTGGTTGAGGTTCTGGGTTTGAGCCTGCCACTTTTGGACTCTCGCAGGCTGAGGTGGTAGATAGGAAACTGTTATACTTGAGAAAGACGACTTTCTTGCATTGTACATTGGGACTTTTTTCCCTGCAAGCTTACTCCCTTCAAAATAAGGGGAAATAACCTAATTTGTCTCCAACTGACAAGGTTTATATGTTTCAATGCCTGAATTTGTCTCCAGATTTGACAATACATAAAAATCCCCTAGAGATGTTTCTGACATAGTGGACTGAGACTCAGATTGGATAGGGGCAAAGGCAATTCTCAGAGGGGACTCCTTTGTAACTTGAAATAGAGAAGCCAGGCCTTCCTGTTTCTTATTTACTGTCATTGTTCACAGTCAATACACTGCCATGGGAAAAGAGATGCTCTTGTTTTTCATCTTCAAACACTTCCTGTACAGCATCCCAAAGCATTACTTTTCTTTTTCTTGCATGCTATCGTTACCATCTTTGACTGTTAAAAAAAATCCTATGAGCATCAAAGGCCAGCCTCTTCAATTTTGGATGTTCTAGGTATCACAATAAAGTCAAAGTTGAATGTATGTTTTTGATGTGTGTTTGTTTTGTAATTAGTCAACAGAAGATAAACACTGGATTAATTTGCAAATCTGGTTGCTAAGACATGTATCGCTGAATAAATGCCACTGTAGAAAGAAAAATGGGTTAATCAAAGGGGAAAAAAATATATTTTCCTTAATGTTTGATTTGGTTATCCATCTCAGCTGAAATATACCAAGCACATAAAGTAGGCAGGAACACTAAATTCCTATCTGAGTTTTACTATCACATAATGCACTCTCAAGATTGTTATCTTGCTATCTTTCCTATCATTCCTATGGACCGAAAAGGAAAACACTACAATAAGATGATGAATTGTCACTTACTTGAAAAACTGTTCCATACCCAGTATAATTCCATTCCTGCTAAAATACATGGTAAAAGGTATGAGGCTGGATATTTGGCAAGGAATGTGGCCTGGCTTCATATAATATCCTGGGGTTTTCTCAGGCATGCTCACTTTTGGAGCATCTAAAATACAAACAAAACAAAGATAAACAAGTAGCTCAATGGACTGTAACCAAAATAAAAATGCAGAGTCAGGCCCGTAGCCAGGATTTCGTTTTGGGGGGGGGGGGCTAAAAAAATTTCAGGGTGGGTTTCGGGGGGGCTGAGTCTGAGTGAAAGAGGATCTACCCTAGAAAACCTTTGTATCATTACCCCAATACCCCCATGCATATGGGATATATTGAGTATGGTGATCAGATCATGATATGAATAAACATAACAGTTTAAATAATGCACCAGTAAGGCCTTTTTGCGAACCACCATGAGAATTTCGGAGGGGGGGCTGAAGCCCCTCAAGCCCCTCCCCCGGCTACATGCCTGTGCAGAGTAGGACATGCCTTTTTTGTGAACATGAAAATGTAACAAAAGTAGTGCAAATATGGTACATGCTATTACATACTTCCACAACTATTAATCAGGTACAAAACATACCCTCTAATTTTGATAACTTTGTGGATATTAAAGAATTCTTAAATAGTTCATGTCACCTTTGTATCATTAGAATAAAAATAGTGATAAATGTAACATAACTGAGAAGTAACTCTCCTAAATCATCATTCCTAAATAGAAGAACAACAATTTTGGGGAAAGAATTACCAGGAACAATATTTGAAAAAGAAACACTGGAAACTCTCTGAAAGAGGTAATCATGTTTGCCATAGCCAGTTATTTTAAGAAAGAAGGCTTCATTTGGTGGAATAAACTCAGTAATGTTCCAGATTCCATAAGGTTTTCGCTCAGGAAAGTATTTCACAGGAACAGTCTTTAGAAGTTCTCCACTGATACTGAGCAATTCTAGACGATCCACTCTGGCAGGGGGATTGATCCCTGTAGTGTTCAGCAGAATATAGGTAGGTATCCCTATTAATAAAATACAAATCAAAATTTACAAAGATGTAAAGCTGGACCTTGGCAATCAAATGAGAGTTCACAAGCATGGTTGTCCCACTGAAACTGTATTATACATTTTGGTTCTTTCATGCAGAAAAATGATAATGTAGCACTCCATCAACTTATTCCTAATCAATACTAGATAAGAAACCATAATCCATCCATAATTCAGAAAAACCTCAGTATACACAATGGTGAACACATCAATATTTTCTCTCAATGGGAAACAGCAAGGCGTATTTACATGGGATTCTGCAATTATATTTTTAATGAACCCTTCTGAAATGATACTCTGAGAAAGATACTAGGGCTGGGCAAGCACGGAAACATTTGTTTCTAAACTCGATTCGTTTTTTGGGGGGTTTTGCATTTTGATATTTAAAAGAATTCCGAATTTTTTCTTTAAAAAAGTTCAATATTTACGAAATTTCGTAAAATTACGAAACAATACGAAACGAATACGAATCAATTCGTTAATGGCGGACGTGACCGCGCAATACGCTAAAAAACCATATGGGGACAGGGGGAACTTCTGAAGCTTCCCTCTCCCTCTGTTGTTGACTGTTGGTGTGATATTTATAATTTTTTTTCACTGATTAAACAAACAACAGCTATAAAACTTGCCCCAGACATGCGGAAATAATAACGAAATGATTTCGAAACAAATACGAAACGAATACGAAACGAATACGAAGCAATTACTAAACGAATTGAACCGTTTCGTTTTTTAGATGCTCCTGAATGGTTCGTTACCGCTTTGTAACAAAAAAAATAACGAATTTTTAACGAATTACAAAATTACGAAACGAAACTGCCCAGCCCTAAAAGATACATTTAAAAGTTAAGAGAGATACCAATTAATATGCAAGGCTGAGAAAATATCTATGTTTCATAGTCAGGACCCTTTTGAATTACAAAATTATCACACCACGATTCCACAAATTCTAAGATCCCTCCCTAAAATGGAAACCCCCAGGATTCTGTGAGAGGGAACAATGTCAGTTAAAGTGGTATCACTGTGCTATAATTGCGCAACATGAAAGGGTCAAAAATATGTGCAACATTACACAGAAGGTTTTGCTTAAGATTCTTTTAAGTTGTTGAAGCACAAAGGAACTCCAAACTCTTTGAAATAACTAGGACCAGAAGTTGGAAAAAATATTTGAATGACAGCTTCCAGGAACCATCTGTCTAGGAAATTCTGAGAGATGTAATCCAAAAAGGAAAAAAAATCAAGTTCTGCTGGTACCAAGTATTAATTAGCAGAAATTAAGAGGTAGTTTGCCATGTAGGTAGTCTTTTAAACAGGGGGAACCATTCGATAAATTAAACTAGAGAGTGACATTTTTTAAAGTTAGAGATTATTCAGATAGAAACTATAATAGTAACTAACCTTGCACCGGCCTGCTGGAAGTCATTTTGAAGTCTAGTGTCAGCTTTCTGGAAAAACCAGCCCTGAAATCTATAGTACTGAGCCCGGTGATACGAACAGAATGTCGCCCACTGCTTGATGTCTGAAAAATATTGAAGCATATTGTATGTGTGTGTGTGATTATATGTACCCAAACTTGTCAAAATGAATGTATGCAGCCTGTAGTCTGCAAGACTGTTAATGAAAACATTGTACCTATAAAATATGGTTTCCCCATATCAGAAACAGACAGTTTATTTTTCATTCTTTTCATACATCCTACAATTAAGGAGCATCCTGAACCCCACCAACGACAGAATTGGGGCAAACTTCCCACACAGAACCCTCATGACCAACAGAAAATACAGTGTTTTCTGGTGGTCTTTGGTGACCCTTCTGACCCCCCCCCCCCCGGTGACCCCACCCCTCAGGGTCTTGACTTCCCAGGTTGAGAAATGTTGCCTTAAGGCCATCCAATCCAACTCCCTTCACGAGGGCGAGAAAACATAATCAAAGCTCTCCTGACAAATGGCCATCCAGCCATTCACACACACACACACACACACACACACATATTAGGGCTGGGCAACCACGGAAAAATTTGTTTCTAAACTCGGTTCGTTTTTTGGGGTTTTTTGCGTTTCGATATTTAAATGAATTCCGAATTTTTTCTTTAAAAAGTTCGATATTTACGAAATTTCGTAAAATTACGAAACAATACGAAACGAATACGAATCGATTCGTTAATGGCGGACGCGACCGCGAAATACGCTAAAAAACCTCCAAATGGGACAGGGGGAACTTCTGAAGCTTCCCTCTCCCTCTGTTGTTGACTGTTGGTGTGATATTTATATATTTTTTTCACTGATTAAACAAACAACAGCTATAAAATTTGCCCCAGACATGCGGAAATAATAACAAAACGATTTCGAAACATTTCGAAACAAATACAAAACAAATACGAAGCAATTACGAAACGAATTGAAAAATTCATTTCGTTTTTTAGATGCTCCTGAATGGTTCAAAATCGCTTCGTAACAAAAAAAATAACGAATTTTTAACGAATTACGAAATTACGAAACGAAACCGCCCAGCCCTAACACATATGTACATGACAGATGCAGTATCAAAGACTTCTAAAGAAGGACAATGATATGTGGCATGTTCAGAGTAGGCAAACCAGACAATCTCCACATCAACACTGACAAAGCAACAACAAGAAATACTGTTTACCCATGAGCAGAAAGACATTACATATATTAGAAACCAACACTTTCTCATTACTTTATTTTCCAGATCACCAGACTGGGCCACAGCAACGTGTGGCAGGGGACCGCTAGTATAATATAAAACCATAACAAGATCAATAAGACACCATAAAAACATTTTAAAACATTAACATAAAATATAAAACCATAACAAGATCTATAAGACACAAATCATTTGCGTCTCCTAGTAAATACAACACCATCCAAGACAGCCAAAGAACATCAGCAGCATGGAGCTTGGGGGAAAGGGAAGTGTTTGTCTGCTGCAGGCTGCCTTTGATCTTGGCTCCTGGAGACTGGCTCCTTACTACAGTTTGGGAGGCACTGCCTTAGGGTTATGACTGGGTAAGGTCCTAGTAGGATGCTTAAAGTATTGGTACAATGTGTTATTTGTGTATGGGATTATTATGGTTTAATATGTTTAACTGTTTTATATGGTGTTTATATGCTTATTGTTTCTAGTGATTTTATGTTATGTTTTATATGGTTTTTGTATAATGAGGCATTGTATTTTTGTTTAGATGTATGATGTATGCCACTCTGAGTCCCCTGAGGGGTGAGAAGAGTGGGATAGAAATGAAGTAAATAATAACTTTGCCCAATCTCATCATCCAGTTGTTCCATATTCCTATGTCTGTTGCACTGCATTTTCAAATGCTTGCTCAAAAAGCAAAGTCTTGACTTTTCCGAAATGTTAAAAGGTTGTTATCATCACCGTTATTATTATTAAGTTATAATGTATAGAGAAAGAACAGTCAGAAAGCACAGCAAAATTAAGAGGGGGATTTAATTATAGCTTGCAAGAGTTGACTTGGGGAGCCATGTGTCCTACCAGCTTAACATAGCAGTGGAGCATGTGCTCATACCACATTTTTGGAACATCAACATTCACCACAATGATCATTTACAGAGAATGCCACAGTATTCAGAAGCACATAGTAGAGTAAATCTTATTTGCAATGTACTGTATATCCTGACTTGATTAATATGCACATCATATAAGTTTCTCCTGCTTCATTGGGGTGATGACAGATCTCACTTATGGTTTTATTTGTCCAAAGAAATCCAAAATAAGGCATGGAATCAAAATTCCTGTCCTAGGACATCACTAGCATAAATTTCATCTCCTGTTATGTTTGCCAGACACATGAAAGTTGCAACAGCTTTTTGACTGCCAGCGGTTTAGTCTCTTTCCAGAGAAAATGAAAAAAGAGTGGCTACCAAGCTTCTGAAATACATCCTGGCTTTAGCCCTTAAGGAATTAAAACTGAGGAGAAAATCTTCTGCAAGCTGGCCATAGCCTTACTTCTCAAAAAGGAGCTAAAGGGTTTGGGTTGAAAAATACGATAAAGCAGTTTTAGTATTGAGAAACCAATCCACTGCAGAGCCGAAAAAGACTTTACCTTCAATGATTATAAGTAATCTTACAACATCTTTTATCCAGTTCTTTGCGGATAAAGTCGCTCTGATTCACTCTGACCTGGATGCCACAATTACCGCAGTCTCTGAAGATGTAGCGAGAGCATCTGCTTGTCCAGTTTTAATGGATTCATTTCAATTTGTGAAACCCAAGGATGTGTACAAGATTCTTGGAGAGATGAGGGTGACCACATGCATCCTGGATCCCTGCCCATCCTGGCTCATAAAGGAAGCCAGAGGGGGTTTGGCAGAGTGGGTAAAGGTGGTGGCTAATGCCTCCCTTCAGGAAGGCAGAATTCCAGCCAGCTTAAAACAAACTGATAAAACCGCTGTTGGAAGTGGATGACCTCTGCAGAGTAGGCCTGGGTAACAACGGAAAAATTTGTTTCTAAAATCGATTCGTTTTTTGGGGGTTTTTGCGTTTCGATATTTAAAAGAATTCCGAAATTTTCCTTTTAAAAAGTTTGATATTTACGAAATTTTGTTAATATTAACAAATCAATTCGTTAAGATGGCGGACGCGGTTGCGCAACGTGAAAATAATAGTTTTAAATAATAGTTTTAACTTCGGAGAAGGAAAGAGGGGGGAAAGAGAGAGAGAGGAGGGGTGAGATCTCTATTCTGGTTTGACAATGCTTCTCAATAATAATAATAATAATAATAATAATAATAATAACAAACCACTTTCTGCCTTCGTGCTTGTAAGGCACACTCAAAGCACTACTGAAAGATGGCCATCCATTCTTAATAATAATAATAATAATAATAATAATAATAATAATAATAATAAATATAATAAATATAATAGTTTTAACCTCGGAGAAGGAAAGGGGGGAAAAGAGAGAGAGAGGAGGGGTGAGATCTCTATTCTGGTTTGACAATGCTTCTCAGTAATAATAATAATAATAATAATAATAATAATAATAATAATAATAACAAACCACTTTCTGCCTTCGTGCTTGTAAGGCACAGTCAAAGCACTACTGAAAGATGGCCATCCATTCTTAATAATAATAATAATAAATATAATAAATATAATAGTTTTAACCTGGAGAAGGAAAGAGGTTAGGCAGGCAACAGGCAGGTCTCTGAGTGCTGCACTGCTGTGTCTCTTTGCCCAATGCACGCAGGCCAGAGTGAGAAACGAGGTGAGGTGACGACAGGAGGAGAGGAGAATTTGATCCACTTAAGCAGAGGCCAGGGACCAGGAAGTGGGGTAAATGCCGGACCGCTTGCAACCAGGGAGAGGGGAGGGAAACAACTATAAAACTTGCACCAGACATACGGAAATAATAACGAAACAATTACAAAACAATTATGAAATAGCTTTAAAAATTCGTTTCGTTTTTTAGTTGCTCCTGAATGGTTTGTTATCGCTTCGTTTACCCAAAAAATAACGAATTATTAACGAATTACGAAATTAACGAACGAAACTGCCCAGCTCTACTGCAGAGAGATCGACAGGGGAAGTGTGTCTCTTTCGGTTCTCCTGGACTTTTCAGTGGTCTTCGATACCATAGACCAGGGGTCCTCAAACTAAGGCCCGGGGGCCGGATGCGGCCCTCCAAGGTAATTTACCCGGTCCTCGCTCAGGGTCAACCTAAGTCTGAAACGACTTGAAAGCACACAACAAGAAGAAGAACAACAACAATCCTATCTCATCAGCCAAAAGCAGACCCACACTTCCCATTGAAATACTAATAAGTTTATATTTGTTTTCATTATTGTATTGTTTTTTTAAAAAATGCACTACAAATAAGATATATGCAGTGTGCATAGGAATTTATTCATGTTTTTTTCAAATTATAATCCGGCCCTCCAACAATTTTGGGGACTATGACCTGGCCCTCTTTTTAAAAAGTTTGAGGACCCCTGCCATAGACCATAGTATTCTTCTGGGTCGCCTTGTGAGGATGGGTCTTGGAGGTACTGTTCTGCAGTGGCTCCAGTCCTTCTTGAAGGGTCGTACCCGTAAGGTACTGCTGGGGGACTCCTGCTCGGCCCCCCAGCCATTGTCCTGTGGAGTCCCGCAGGGCTCAGTATTGTCCCCCATATTGTTTAACATCTACATGAAGCCGTTGAGTCTACATGAAGCCGTTTTGGAGTCCGATGCCATCTGTACACAGATGACGTCCAACTCTATCATTTTTTTTTCCACCAAATGCTAAGAAGGCTGTCCAAGTCTTGAACCGGTGCCTGGCCACTGTGATGTGTCAGGATCCAGCTTCCAGGCCTTGGGTTTTGGTGCTGGAACCCGGAGTCCTGACGTAGAACATTGATAAGACTCTTGCAGCTGCCGACCTTGAAGGAGAATGGCTTGTAGCGTGTTGTGCGGGGTTTTGACTTGGCGGGAAATGTACTTTCAAATGAGGGGGTGTGTATATAAGGAGGGACCTACTGGTGCCGAGCAATTTCGGCTTTTCACATGTCCATGCATCCAGTAGTAAAGTTTCTCGTTGATACCAGAGTGCATTCCTGTGTCTTCATTGGGAGCAGCTGCTGTGAGCTGACAGTGATGTTCTGGATGAGGGCAAGTAAATTGAAGTTGAATCCAGACAAAACAGAGGTCCTCCTGGTCAGTCACAAGGCCAAACAGGTTATAGGGTTAAAGCCTGTGCTGGACGGGGTTACACTCCCCTTGAAGGCACGGGTTCGTAGCTTGGGAGTTCTCCTGGACTCATTGCTGAGCTTGGAATCCCAGGTTACAGTGGTGGCCAGGGGAGCTTTCGCACAATTAAAACTTGTGCGCCAGCTGCGCCCGTATCTTGGGAAGCCAGACTTGGCCACGGTGGTCCACACTCTCGTTACATCCAGGGTAGACTACTGCAATGCACTCTACATAGGGTTGCCTTTGAAGACTGCTTGGAAGCTTCAAATAATCCAACAAGAGGCAGCCAGGATAATAACTGGGGCGGCATACAGGGAGCATATAATTCTCATGTTACGCCAGCTCCACTGGGTATCAGTTTGCTACCGGGCACAATTCAAAGTGCTGGCTTTGGCCTATAAAGCCCTAAATTCCCCGGCTCAATTTACCTTTTCAAACACATCTCCCCCTATGAACCACCAAAGAGATTAAGATCCTCCAAGGAGACCCTGCTCTCTGTCCCACCATTGTCACAAGCACGATTGGTGGGGACAAGCAGAGGGCCTTCTCGGTGATTGCCCCCTGGCTATGGAACTCTCTTCCTGATGAGATCAGATCGGCCCCCTCCCTCCTGTCCTTCAGAAGGATGGTAAAAACTTAGCTATGGGACCAAGCTTTCGGGACAGTACAATAAAACAGCAATAGGCAACCTTACCAGGCCAATTAGATTAGACGCAGGTGATCAAGATGGTTTTACACAGTGTATTTTAATATTAAGACAAATGTTTTTAATGTTTATGTATGCATATAATGAATTCTTGTCCCGGCATTGAATGTTTGTCATATATATGCTGTGCTCTGCCCTGAGTCCCCTTCGGGGTGAGAAGGGTGGAATATAAAGGTTTTAAATAAATAAATAAAATGGAAACAAACATTTAGAAAATTAGTTCTATGATCACTGCAAATTACCTTGATTGTCCACGTCCCAGGCGCTGGATCTTTTATGTTGACTACTTTTGCAGAGTTTTCAATATTCAGTAGTTCCTTTAAACCAGATCCTTTCTTTATAGGTTTACCTGTATCACAAAGAAGGAGTAGCATTTTATTTTTCTGCTTACCTTGCCTTTTGACACACCTTGAAAATCAAGCTGTGAGAGTCACTGTGTGAGTGAATAATATGAGGGCCCCTAGATGATAAATTACTATTATTATTATTATTATTATTATTATTATTATTATTATACTTTATTTATATTCTGCCCTATCTCCCCAAGGGGACTCAGGGCAGATCACAGTACACATACAAGGGAAACATTCAATTCTGTTTTGGATAGAATTGCAAAAAAATCAACATCTCATCTCACAAGTCAGCCAATTGCACTTACCTTTGCTCTGTCCTAACTTTGTAATATTCTGACCAAAAGATAAATGCAAACTTAACCTGATTCTATCAACCCATCAACATTTTGTATCTTCCTCTTTAGCAATGAGGAGACTGCTTCCCCTCCACTTTGGGAGGATAGTGGGCAGGGGCTGCTGAGCATAATGATTGCCTGGCCTCATCCAGGCCTTGTCAACAACTGCAAAAAGGGCTATTTAAGCCCCATGTGGAGAGGTCCTTAGACAAAGAGTGAAGTATCACTCCTACAATTAAATTTTCCATTGTATCTTAACTACAAAGTTAACACAGTCACTCCTAGTTACTGGGTAAATGTCAATAAAAGCTAGCTATGAGGGGAAACCCTACTTGAGGTCTGTCTTGCAGCACTCCCTGCAGAAAATCCAGTGGAATCAAATAAATGAATAGAGAGTGAAAAATGCAACAAAGCAAAGTAGCGGCACAGAGTGAAGTACCGTAGATACCCGAATATAGGCCGAGTTTTCAGCCCTTTTTTAAGGCTGAAAAAGTCCCCCTCAGCTTATACTCGGGTGAATGTCTTGGCGAGACCCGCACCTCTCCCCGCAGAAACCCAGATCTCCTTTCTTACTTCCTCCCTTGCCCCATGCACGCCTTTCCCTCTGTCTCCCTCACCCTGCAGGCACCTTTCCCTCCTCCCTCACCTCCGCACACCTTCCTCTCCTCTCTGGACAGAATGATCAGCTGGGTTGCCCTGCCAAGAGCGGAGGAAAGATCTTGCTCTCCATAATCCTTCCCACCTCAGTTTTCCCCTTTTCCAGTCCCCCTTTCCCACCCCAGCTTTCCCTTTTATCTTCTATTACCTCCTCTTTTCAATAATATATTACATATTTTACATTATATATCCAGTTATGTATTACACTTTTATGTATGTGTAATACATATATATTTATGTATATATATATATAGAGAGAGAGAGAGAGAGAGAGAGAGAGAGTCTACAGATTATCTATATATAATCTCCCAGGGCAGCCAAGGCAAGGAGGCAACCAAGGACTAAGCGGAGGAAGGAAGCATGTTCCCTTAGCTGCAGGGCAGGCGCGGGTGGGGGGTGTGTTCTTGCAAAAGGAAGACTCCGGGGGCTTCTCCCCCACTGAGTCTGGGGCCTCCTTGCCGAGCTCCATCTTCACCGTCTTGGTCTATCCCCTCCAAGTCACCTCCACCCCCTTTCCTTCCTCCTTTTCCTCCTCCTCCTCCTTTCCACCTCCTTTGCTGCACCGCTTGCAGGAGCACATCCTCCACGAGTGCACACTCGCAGCAAAGGGAACACACCTCTTTCCTTGCCTCCGCTGCTTCGGGTGAAGAGGGGCTTGGATGAGGCGTCCAAAGCAGAGGAAGAGAAAGATGGGAAGGAGCTGCCTCCCAAGCAGCAGTAGCAGCCCTGTCCCACCAAAAGAAGCTCCCTTCCTGTCAAAGCTTGCCTGGAGGAGCTGCTGCAGCAGTCGCCCACCAAGGGTTCAGTGCTCTTTGAATGCAGGTGAACTACAACTCCCATATGCCTGTATTTACAGCTGGACAAGTTGCAGGGAGAACTACAATTGCCATCATGTTGGGTCAGTCTACGTGTTCACTGTATTTGATTATTTTAGGTCACTTGGCTGCATGCTACAAAGGGGGGGGGGGGGCTTTGTAGCATGCATTTGAATGTACCTATATCCACACATTTATATAAACCAAGCACAGGGATGTTACATCCCCGGAATTTTTCAGGTTAAAAAACCTGGTTTATTCAAGAATTTTAACTGGTTAACCAAATCCCCATGCTAAGTCTATGAGAAGCAAAAATTTAACGAGACCCTCCAGAACTGCAAGCACTATCTCAAGCAAATTTTGACAATTTATTTAGACTGTCATTACTTGCAGCAATAGCCGATGTAGTGAAGCAACCAAGTTGGGGGTGGGGAGGGTGTTGAATGCTCTCATTAAGGAGGCCAGACTTGATGGAGGTGATTGACAGGGGCGGAGTAGAAGCAATCAAGTTGGCCCATCCATAACGGGCAGGCAAAGCCTAAGGTATTTTGGGGGCGGATTTGAAGGCCCTCATGAAGAAGACCAGACTTGGTGTAGGTGGTTAACAGGGGCAGAATTGCAGCATGAGGTAGGAGGCAGGTTCCTAATGTGGCATTAGGCCTAACCCTCTTAGTTTCCTTCCCTCCTCTTTTCCAGATAGTAGGGTCCCCATTGCTATGGCTTTGCCCCAGGGAGGCACCCTACAATTTTTAAGTTTCTCCCCATGGTATTTATTGGCAGGGATTTACCAGCAGAGCATAAGGGCTGGGCTGGAGGTTTGGATGACTGCACTAAGCAGATTGACATGGCTTGTGCTGAAGAATCCGGGGAAACTTAAAGTTTTAGTAGTGAAAATAATTGATCCATCACTGACTTCCTTTATAGAAAATAACACATTAATATCTTACCTAAGGCATCATGAACTTCAATTCCCGGAGAAGGACCACTCAAAGACACTGTGACCTCTTTCAAGCTAGGATCAAAAGGGATCTGCCAAGTATTTACTGCTGAAGTCAAGTGGTCTGTGGACAGGAGATGAACTTTGGAAGCTTGAACAGCTTCTTCTACCCATTTCAATACCTGCAAGACAGGGGAAAACTGTTGTCCATATTATAGTTCAGTGGATGCATCACCTACTTTGCAGAATAACACCGCTGTTAACCATTGTGAATCATTTCATGCAACAGGAAGGTTGCAACACACTGGTCAGAACTACTATATGCTCAAAATTACTACAATGCTAACCGATCTCTACTCAAAGGCCCTGCACTGCCCTTTAGCCAACTGTTATTAAAAGTTTATTTTACCTTTAAAAGAGTGTTGGGGGCTGTGGGGGAGGGAAAGAGGGTCTCCAGATGTTCTACCACACTTTCTGGGGTGGGTGTAGACAGGTCCCCCAGGAACATCTGCGTTTTTAAAATGCAGATGCTCCTGGGATAAAGCGCTGTTTGGAAGCGCCCAATGTAATCCAGATCAGATGTCACCAAGGCATGTAACATTGTAAGGGAGTCACTATTCCTTAAAGTAGGATTGGTGACCATGATGGCCTCCTAATGTTGCTGGACTTTGTTTCCCAATAGATCTAGTCATGATTGCCAATGCAGAGGAATTCTGGGATTTTTTTAATTAATCAAAATGTTTATATCCAACCTGATGTTATAAGCTATCTGGGAAGCTTATGAGTTTAAATAATTTTAAATTTAAAACAATCCAGTTTTCTATGTGTTTTTTTTTAAAAAAAACCATTAAACCATGTATGTGTGCAGATTGGATGAAATCATTAGGTCCCCCAAACCTGACACTGGAATGAAACCAATATCTCTGGTTGTAACTTGGGATCTGTATTTGAGGACAGCCCTACACCATGTAGTAATTGAATTTAGATGTTACCAGTGCCTAAACTATAGTAGCCAGGTTAGGTATGCTAGCCCTAACATCTAGTACAGTCTTAACAACATCTGAAACAACACCTGGCCTCCATTACAATCTTGCTGGAGCTCTCCGGGTGCATAGAAATGACGGGCCAGGAGAGCGGGGGGTATTGCCAGAAGAAAAGTTTGGGTTACTCAAGAGGAGAAGTTTACTCAAATATAAATGCATTAAGTAAATGTAAAGGAATAGACAAGAGAATTTAGCTGTTCAACTACTCAGGCAGTGCAGAACATTGTGTAAATGATCTTGGTGATTAGGTGCACACCACAACATTTTGCTACTGGAGTTTGTGGCCCCAAATGGGATATTTAGCCTCACAACTTTATGTATTTTATGAATCCCCCGTAATTGTCCTGATCCTATTTTGTCTCATTTCAGTCTTTTAATTGCTTTTATCCTGTATATGCGGCCCACCCACTGTTATCATCGTGATTGTGTTTATTAGAATGTTATTTTATGACTGCATTTTTGTTTTTTGTTTTTTTAATGTAATTTTGATGATGTTGTTGTTATTTGTTGTTTATGTTTTGATTTTATTGCTGTAATATGTTGTTCGGGCTTGGCCCCATGTAAGCCACTCTGAGTCCCCACAGGGGAGATGGTGGCAGGGTATAAATAAAGATTATTATTATTATTATTATTATTATTAGATTGTTAAGCAACACCTACAAACCTAAAACCAATCATGTAACACTGGCTGATGTAACTTTAGCCAAGTGTAATTTACAAGGGACTGCGTTTATCCCACGTTTGGGAAGAAGTTTAAATGATGTTTTGCTTGTACCAAATTTAGAGTATTGCCTATTGAGTGCAGCAAGTTTGTGTTTAGAGGGATATAAAGTGAACCTTGATGATAGTGTGGGAAATGGCAAAGTGTGTGCAAGTGAGAAACTAATTAACAATGTTTATGTGTTAAATGATAAAGAAAATCTGTTGAACAGGAACTAGTAACCAATCACTATTTCAGGATTGTGTGCACTACATACACCGTACTTGGACACTGTAGGAAGCAGAGTATGCCACCACAGCAGCAACATGAGAGGCTTCCCATGTCACATTGGGATCAGCGGGGAGAAGCCGGGTGGCAGGCGCTTCCCTCCACTAAATGGGGCCTGGGGAAAGTTGGGTGATGAAGAGCATGGGGCAATGGGTTCCCCATGCCCCATGCAGGGTACTGTTGGATTTGCTATGATCTGTGGTAATTCTGGCAGCATATATGATGAGCAAAACATCCGTAGGATGAATGAAATTAGCACAGAACTCACGTGAATCATCATCATTTAATTACTTATTAATCGCTCTCCATCCAAGATGCTCTAGGCGATTTACAAGCTAAATTGTAAAGGATAAAAATACATACATACAGATATTGATAAAATTAACATAGATCAAAAGCTCTAGTAAAAAGCCAGGTCTTAAGTGCTAGGGTAAAAGGCCCTAAATCACGCATGGCTCTCATATAGGGCGGCAAGGAATTCCACAAGGCAGGGGCAGAAATAGAAAAAGCCCTGCGTCTGGTCCTTTCCAAGTGCACTTCTCTAGGACCCGGTATATAAAGTAAGTCACATTGGGATGGTCGTTGTGACCTCCGATGATGGGAGAAGGAGAGACGGTCCCTAAGATACTATGGACCCTGGCCGTAAAGAATTTTAAAGGTCAGAACTAGCATCTTATACAGACCACGGTAATCAGTTGGAAGCCAATGTAAGTGCCGCAACACTGGTGTTATATGGCATTTCACAGGCATTCTTGTGAGTAGCCTGGCTGCCGCATTCTGAACAATACGGAGCTTTCAGGTCATAGACATCAGAAGGCCAACATACAAGGCGCTGCAATAGTCCAGCCTAGACATGACCGTGGCATGGATAACTGTTGCCAGAGCTTCATCAGATAGGTAGGGTGCCAATTGCTTCACTTGTCGAAGATGGAAAAAGGCCTGTTTGCTGGCAGCAGCGACCTGAGCTTCCATTGTCAGCTGCGAATCCAAAATGACACCCAAGCTCTTAATGGTAGACGAAGGAGATAGGGCAACACCATCGAAGGTGGGTAGCAAATGGGTCATACCAATCGAGCGGCCATGCCAGAGAATCTCAGTCTTCGCCGGGTTCACCTTCAGTCTACTAGCACGTAGCCAGTTCGACAGAGCCTCCAGACATAAGGTGAAATTGTCTGATATTGACGTTGCTCCAGGCTCCAAACGCAGAAGGAGTTGGGTGTCGTCCGCATATCGATAGCAGTCTAGGCCAAAACTTCAAGCCAAACTAGCAAGGGGTCTAACATAGATGTTGAAGAGAAGAGGAGAGAGAATTGCACCTTGGGGTACCCCACATAGGAGGGGAGATCTTTCAGAGACTTGATCCATATACTCCACACATTGGCTCCGGTTTCGGAGAAATGAGTTGAACCAATTGAGGGCCTGACCCCAGCTAAAATCTATCTGAAATTCCACTGATTTTCTACAAGAGAGCTAAACATGTTCAGTTCTCCCAGAGAGAGCAAGATATTTTAAAAGTGTTTTGCTGGGCAGATCATTTAAACTTAAGTGAACTCAAGATGTAAATCTCAAAGAGGCTGACCTCCAAACAACTGTACATAGGATTATAACATTTACATTCACTAGGTTTTGGAACTTTTATTTTATCACAGAGAGACATAAACAAAAAGATCATAGTGGTTTTGGAAATTTAATATAGTCTCTAGATATGGATCTTTCTGCTTGCTGTTTTAAACAGCTTTGTGTGTATTTGGCAAAGAAAAATACCTCTCAGTGTCAAAATAAGCAAAAACTTGTCAGGCAAGATCAATTTATTAGTATGGTTAAGATTAGTCATTACTGCCTGAAATATATTGCCTTTTAAAAAAAGCCAAGCTTACTTCTGGTTTTGGATCTCATTTAAGGCCAAAGGTTTAACACCATTTGAAGCTGTAAATGCCACAGCTTAGTTCTGCAGCCAATGCTCCTTTGCCCCAGGCATTAGTATTATGAAAGGATATAAGACTGGGAACATAAGTGTTCTCTCCAAACACTTACTTCCTCTCCTTCAGAGGTCTGTCAATGGCTATTTATCATTATCACCTTTTCTGCATGTTTAGAAACAGATTGTCCCAGATTCTGAATTTACTGTTATATTATATATTCATGCTGGGATTTGCAAACAAGCAAGAAAAACAATGAAAAAATGTGTTAAGTTGTAACATATAAAATCCATGATAAAAAATGTAATGTAAACACCTAATAAACTTGGTTTATCTCTATACTGGAAGCAACAAGAAATGCATGTGTTTAATCTATAGTAAAAGGAAAACGTTTTCTCTGACATTAAGACCAGTCATGTCCGACTCTGGGGGTGGTGCTCATCTCCATTTTTAATTCAAAGAGCCGGTGATGCCCATAAACACCTCCAAGGTCATGTGGCCAGCATGACTGCATGGAGCACCGTTACCTTCCCGCAGAAGTGGTACCTATTGATCTATTCACATTTGCATGTTTTTGAACTGCTAGATTGGCAGAAGCTGAGCCTAACAGTGGGAGCTCACCCCGCTCCCCGGCTTTGAACCGCCAATCATTCAGTCAAGAAGTTCAGCAGCTCAGCAGTTTAACCCACTACATCACCAGGGTCCATTTGATCTATATCCCGCCTTTTTCCCAAGGCCCAATCTGGTTTATAACACAAATTAAGCAAAATACAGCAAACATTAAGCAGTTGAGATAACAATTTGAAAATATTTAAATGAACTATCAGTAATAAATATAATTTCAAAACTGAGATGGGCACAGCAGTTGAAAACTGTAATCCAGCAAAATTTGGCGGTCCCAAACCTCCCCACTCCTGGTTATCTTCACTGAAGCAGCTAGTGATAGATACTAGATTATGGCCACACATAAGCATTTGCATGACTGCAGCATAACTAGAGCTTTCCATGTGTTCTTCCAGTGATGGAGGGATACAGTCACAACAAAACTCCACGGCCATGTGTTTACCTCTACCCACTGTCACCACACTCACAAGTCAAATGGTTTCTTCAAGCCCCTCACAAACTGTAGGGTTATGGTTGCATTGCAGAATCTTCTACATTTGTGGACGTTCCCCATGCAATTTAAAATTCTGATCATCCACGGTTCCAAAACACACAGGAAGCCCACATGGACAGAAATGGAAGCTCCAGTGTGGAAGCTTCTGTGGTGACGCCCTGCAACATGTCATGAGGAACTACACCATGGAAGTTAGCTTTTGTGCGCCCAAGCCCTTTTACTGTGTGCTTCTTGTGAACATGAACAATGCATGATATGGGCTTGGATCCTGGTCTGATTCATGAACATAGGTCCTAGGTTCAGCGGCAGCATCTGCCTTCTGCTAAAACAGCTCAAAAATAACTTCTAATGAAATTAACAGTCCAAATCTGCAGTATATACTATACTTTAGGGCTGGGCAACCACGGAAAAATTTGTTTCTGAACTCGATTCGTTTTTAGGGGGGTTTTGCGTTTCGATTTTTAAAAGAATTCTGAAATTTTTCTTTAAAAAAGTTCAAAATTTACGAAATTTACGAAATTACGAAACAATTATGAAACAATTACTAATCGATTCGTTAATGGCGGACGCAACCACGCAATATGCTAAAAAAACCTCCAAATGGGACAGGGGGAACTTCTGAAGCTTCCCTCTCCCTCTGTTGTTGACTGTTGGTGTGATAATTATATATTTTTTTCACTGATAAAACAAACAACAACTATAAAACTTGCACCAGACATGCGGAAATAATAACAAAACGATTTCGAAACAATTACGAAACAATTACGAAATGAATTGAAAAATTCGTTTCGATTTTTAGTTGCTCCTGAATGGTTCAATATCGCTTCGTTATCAAAAAATAACGAATTAATAACGAATTACGAAATTAACGAACGAAACCGCCCAGCCCTACTATACTTATCTAAAATGACTCACTTTCACAGAGTAACAATTGTTGAACTGTAACCCGGTGGGGGGGGGGGGGGGGGGTTCAACTCCCCACTGGAATTTTACAGGTTAAAAAAAAACTGGTTTACTCATGAATTTTAACTGGTTTACCCAAATCCCCATGTTAAGTCTATGAGAAGCACACATCAAATTGATACAGTGAAGACATCTACCCTTGCGCTATGCTACTCTGCTGAGTATGCATGCCCAGTGTGGAACACATCTCACCACGCTAAAGCAGTGGATGTGGCTCTTAATGAGACATGCTACTGGTCAAAGGACATTTAAGCAATTACTAAGTTTGCAAACTTTGAGTTTTGTTTGTTTTTTTTCAATTCAATACAACTTTTTAGTTCGCTCCTGACATAATAAATAAATCAAATTGATTTAATTAAGTCTATATAAAATATAGAATGAACTATACTATTTAAATTATTTTGTGTTATGGAACTACTCTTCATGATTTGCTTTTTTTTCCTCCACCACCCCCCAACCCAATTTTTTTTCTGGATATGCCACTGACTATAATTTTATTTATACCAAGTCAAATCTAAACTATCTGTGTATACAAAGAGTAAGGATTCTAAGGAAATATTTTCAATTAATATTTTGCCTTCATGTTTTTTCAGGAAACTCTAAGCTCCAGTGTCAATTGAAAGGAGAAAATAGCAAGTCCTCCTTTATAACATACAACATTTTTTAAAGACAGATTTGGCTAGTTTTGTTTTACTAGTACTTCCAAGTGGAAAACTTAACTTTAAAATTAAAGCAAAAAAGAAAATATCATCATACAGGAAGGAGGCTTTCTTCAAGTTGCACAAACAGGGTGCTGTAAACCGTATCTTCCCAACAAGCTCACAGATCTGGTTTTCATATATATGGGAATATTCAAATTAGTGTGTTTTACTACCTCATCACATGGGCCAAGCTCCATGCCAAAAGGGGAGATGCTGCTTTGGCACATGCCACTGCCAGCAATGGGGGAAGCCAGGTGAAAGTGCTTCCGCCATGGGATGAGAGGCAAGATAAGGCAGGCAATGCAGACTGTAGAGTGACGGCTTCTCCATGCCCCCCACTGGGAGCCTTAGGTAGCTTTATAATGGTGAATGTTATTTGCACTCCAAAACAAATGTCAGTGTATGTTATAAACTGAAGCCATTTTCTTTATCATTTCTATGCCAGGCTATGCATAATGTGGGAGGAAGAAAATGATTGTTATACAAGTTTAACAGTGCAGGCTTGTGGAGATTTATTCAAAAATCCTGTTAGTTTCAGTATGACTTATTCCTAGATGGTTATTTGCAGCCTACATGTATAGTCTGTTCTATGGGGATCCTAATTTGAATCAAAATGCTCATCAATAAGGTAATAATACTTTACACAGTATAGATGAAGGGATGTTATGTAAAAAAAGAAAGACAAATCAATAAATTCAAAGCACAGGTAGTCCTTAAATTATAAACATTCAACTTACGAATGGAAGTGGGACAACAGGAAGTGAGATAAATCTACCCATACAGTTCTTGTGGGTTTTTTCAGGCTATATGGCCATGTTCTAGAGGCATTTCTCCTGACGTTTCTCCTGCATCTATGGCAAGCATCCTCAGAGGTGAGGACCTCACCTCTGAGGATGCTTGCCATAGATGCAGGCGAAACGTCAGGAGAAATGCCTCTAGAACATGGCCATATAGCCCAAAAAAACCCACAAGAACTGAGTGATTCCAGCCATGAAAGCCTTCGACAATAAAAATCTACCCATAGGAAGGGAAACTCACTTCTGAGAGAGTTATCATGGGAAAAAGATATCTCCACTCAAACTTTTTCACTAATCCTTGTTTCCACAACAAGACAATTTTTTCAATTGTCCCAGGGACAGAAAGTGAGGTGAAATCTTCTGAATAAGGACACAAACAGCAAAACAAACACCACAGGGGTTTTAACCCTTTCCTATGCTATCCAAATCACACACACATACACACACACACACACTTAGTTGAAGTTACACTTTAAAAATGTTCATGTTCAACTTACAAACAAATTCAACTTAAGAACAAGCCTACAGAACCTGTCTTCTTCATAATTTGGGGACTGCCTGTACAAAAAAAAGATTCCACCTAAACGCTAGTAATTACTTGACTGTAAGAGTTTGACAGCGGAATAGACTGCCTTAAAGGGTGGTGAACTTTTCACCTATGGAGAGCTTCAAACAGAGCCTGAATGATTGTCTCTCAGAAGTGCTTTATTCCTGAATAGCAGGAGTTTGGACTAGATGTTCCTTATGGTCCCTTCCAGCTCTAAGATGCTATTATTCTAATTCCATTTGGCCATTGTTGTCACTGCAATACAATTTTCTTCTTGCTGTAATAGATACCACACAAATATGGACTGTGTAAATAATATTGTTAATGCCGGGGAACAAAGAGTGCATGCTTGGTTTTTGATACATATGTCCACATATGCACCATACACAAAAGGTACTAACCTCTTTATTAGGGCTGGGCGGTTTCGTTTCGTAATTTCGTAATTCGTTAAAAAATCGTTATTTTTTTATAAGGAAGCGATATTGAACCATTCAAGAGCAACTAAAAACGAAACGAATTTTTCCAATTCGTTTCGGAATTGTTTCGTTATTGATTCGTTATTGATTCGTAAATGTTTCGTTATTATTTCCGCATGTCTGGTGCAAGTTTTAGGGTTGCTGTTTGTTTTCTCAGTGAAAAAAAATATAATTATCACACCAACAGTCAACAACAGAGGGAGAGGAAAGCTTCAGAAGTTTTTTTAGCATATTGCGTGATTGCGGCCGCCATTAACGAATCGATTCGTAATCGATTCATAATTGTTTCTTAATTGTTTTATGATTTCCAAAATTTCGTAAATATCGAACTTTTTTAAGGAAAATTTCGGAATTCTTTTAAATAACAAAACGCAAAAAACCCCAAAAAACGAATCGAGTTTAGAAACAAATTTTTCCGTGTTTGGACAGCCCTACTCTTTATATAATCCAGCTTTACATGAATGCAGGCAGCACTCACTTCACTGTATAAGCAAACAAAAATGCTATTATAATTTCTTTAACCCCCTTATTCTACATCTGACAGCAGCTTTTCACAACCCTATAGGAATACAACTCCTATCCTCCCTAATCCATCATGGCCATTGTATAAATAAGGCCACTCAGTCTCCAGCTACCACATACAAAAATGCTTTCTTATGAAGGACAAATTGTAAATTCTCAAAGCACATTTATTTAACTAAAACTCATTACAACAGTCTCAACAAATCCAAGTACAATGTATATAGATCTGCAAACAGAAAAACATACTGCCATCCAAGACTAAATGATCAATATGTTCTTAAACAAAAACATGGAACAATAAAACAGTCAAAACTCTGACCAAACAACCCAAAACTATTAATTTTCCCACCAAAAAAGAATATTTATATCTTTCTGAAAAATACCACCAAACAGCTGACAGACCTTTTGTATGTATCGGGAAGTCCTAGGGAATGTTTACAACCATGACAGCTGATTCAGATTACCCAAATTAACAACATCTGAATTTTTGATTCAGCAAATTAAAATCAACAGAGCTTGCGAAACAACTATTGTCTGCAACAACAATGTGGAACCTGAAAAGGCTTGGAAGAGGAACAAGATCATAGAGCCTTGACACTGCACCTTCAACCTGCTTTTTTCTTTCGGTGAATGGCTCGAATATAGGAAACTAAAAATATAATGGAATGGCCAGCTCAGGAATGCCCAAGAGTTGTGTCAACCAAGGAAATTCTGAGGATATTATGCTGACCAAGAAAAAAAAGGTTCTCAGGGGATGAAGACACAAAGAAGAGCATTCTCTGTGCCTGCTCCCAGGCTTGTGGAATTTTTTCACCCATGAAACTAGGGTGTTGCCCACCACCACCACCCCCCCACCACCACCCCTAGTTTTACTCCAAGCAGGCAAAGATGCTAACTCTCTGCATGGATGAGACATTTTAGTCATCCTTAGTATGTGTCATCCTTAGTATGTATTTTTAGTCATCCTTAGTATGTGTCTACTTCTTTTAAAGCTTTGTTTACTAACATTTATAACATACTCACTTATTTTCACTACTTTTTATCTTTGTTTTGACTGTATTACATTTCAATTCATACTACCTTGGACCATACATTGAAAAAAAGTGGAATATAATTGGAATAGTTTAAAATAAATTGGCAATATGTCATGGTTGTTGTCTGATGTGATTCTACTCTGGCCCCTAGCACAGTGTGACTGGGCTCAACCAGAGACAGATTGGCATGTTGCATTACTCCATGAGGTTTGACTGGATGTATAGAAGCATGGAACAATCACAAATTCATGGAAAAGGCTGTCCATGGTATTGTTTCATTTCTCCTTGCTCTTATGAATAGTCTCCATGGACATAGTTGTATAGACATACGACTGCATCACATAACATCATTTTGGCATTGTAGGATGCTTCTGCCCCAGTTGAGCCATGGAGCCTCACACAGGCCATCAGATGATGTAGGTGAATTTCCACTGGGCTCTATGACTCAACTGGGGCACAAGCATCCTATAATGCTGCCCCGGGGACATGGTAGGCTTCCTGTGTTCCATTTGAAGCCATGGGGCCATTGCAGGGGTAAGCTGCATGGCAATGATTCCCTGTGTGTGATGGGGAAGTTGCTGGTGCCGGTGAGGCTGAGTATGATCCTTCGGGAGTGCCCCATTTCCATGCCAATTTACCATGGCCACAGGTGTTATATGGCATTTCATGGCCCATGAAATGCCATATAACACCTGTGCTGCAACACTCACATTGGCTTCCAACTGAGTACCGTGGCCTGTATAAGATGTTAGTTCTGACCTTTAAAATTCTTTACGGCCAGGGTCCGTTGTACCTTAGGGACCGCCTCTCCTTCTCCCATCATCAGAGGCCGCAACAACCAGCCCAACGTGACTTACTCTATATACCGGGTCCTAGAGAAGTGCACTTGGAAAGGACCAGAAAAAAGGCTTTTTCTATTTCTGCCCCTGCCTTATGGAATTCCTTGCTGCCCTACATGAGAGCCATGTGTGACTTAGGGCCTTTTACTCAAGTACTTAAGACCTGGCTTTTTATTATTATTATTATTATTGCAGTTACTTATACCCCGCCCTTCTCACCCCCGAGGGGGGACTCAGGGCGGCTTACAAACAAAGGCACAAATTCGATGCCTTTCAAAATATACAGCATATATAAACAGTATAAACATTTAACAGCATTAAAACACATCACTACATAATATAATAGAGCATTCGATCCCTGTTAATTTTTTAATTTTTGTATGTATGTATTTTATCTTTTACAATTTAGCTGTAAATCGCCTGGAACATTCTCGGATGGAGGGCGATTAATAAATAATTAAATGATGATGATGATGATGATGATGATGATGATGATGAATATGATGATGAGGTAGTTGTGCTGCTGCTTCTGAAATGGAATGCCAAAGGAAAGCTCGGGCATGGAAATACCAGAATAAGCACTAAAAACAAAAATTTAACTCTTTTTTAAATTTATTAAGTAACTGGTTTCCTGTATCACTAAAATTGTTGATTGAGATTAACAATGTGAGGATAGTTAGGTTATCACCAATTACAGTACAATCCCTATACCCATTATCTGTACAGTACATGCAACTGTAAATAATAGTGAACTTTATTGCAGTAAAGTACTTCTGGCCAAAGATTACCATAGAATTGTAGAAAACACTTTAAAAGGACATATTTTGTCTGACATGGATTTGTAAAATTGCAGGTGTCGATCCTATGGTTACGGGTGTTGTATGATACTACTGTTGTGAACACTCACTATGCATATTTTACACATTTCGGCGTTAACACAATATTAGCTGTCTATACTTTTTTTTCTCCCTATTAACATGTATCTCCACTGTTCTTACCCTCTCACTCTAAATCTGCTCCTGACTTCAATATTCTTTACAACTGGACAATAAAATAACAAAAACATTTAACCAATGTTGCTGTCTCAAATCCAGAAGCACAGAAGCCATAGATTTATTGCAAGTATTTCCTCAAAGGGTCAAGGTAGCATCCAAGCTCTCCTGCCATCCCTGATTTAGCCACAGTAGGAGATATTAGAGTCAAAGATGAAGTACTTTGGCCACATAATGAGAAGTCAGGAAAGCTTGGAGAAGATAATGATGCTGGAAAAAGCAAGAGGGCAAGATGAATGGATGTTATTCTTGAAGTGACTGGCTTGACCTGGCCATCTGTTAGGGGTGATTTTAATGCAATATTCCTGCTTCTTGGCAGGGGGTTGGACTGGATGGCCCATGAGGTCTCTTCCAACTCTTTGATTCTATGATTCTATGAAGGAGCTGGGGGTGGCAATGGCAGAGAGTTCTGGTGTGGGCTAGTTTATGAGGTCACAAAGAGTCAGAAGCGACTGAAGGAATCATCATCAACAATAAGGAGACAAGGGAAGGAGGTAATGTTGAAAGAGACTGACTGAGAAATCATGCATTCTAAATAGAGTAACAACCAGGGATACCATATTTCAGTGAATAGTGAACTTAAGGACGAGAGAGATGTTGGGAAGGAGATGAAAATCGTGGTTAGCTAAACTGTAATAATTATGAATAGACAGGACTCATTATTATAGTTTTGGAAGGTTTTCCTTAAATTGCATCCAAAGGATAGATCATGTTTCAAATTTGGGCACAACAATGAAGTTCACTGAGTGCTTTTGAGCAACTTTCTCAATAAGTCAGTTTTAAGAATTTGAAGTTTATGAAATACTATATGAACTGACTTGTTCTCGCCCTTTGAGATAATGTGTGACTCAGAACATATCTATGCTTCAGATTTTAAATATGTCTGAATGTTGTGATACAGGTCTTAGCTCAACCTGTAAATACTATTTTGGTGCAGATTTTTAAATTAAATATGTAGATGCAGGAAAGCAACAGAATGGAGTAAAATTGACATGAACTAGATCAGTTATTCCCTGTTATGGGAGGTTGTAAAAGCAAAATATAACCAGTCCATGTATACCATTTTGAACAGAGTGGAGAAGGGCAGATACTGATATAATAAATAAAATCACCAAAGGAGATCATATAAGTGCAGCAACATAATTGAAATGTTCTTTCATACCTCATTAACCTGCCTTTTGTCCAGGTGAAAAACTTGACCAGAACTTGTTGAAGCAATTTCTTCATAGACCTTGTAACCAATATGTGCTCTATCATCACAGTCTCCTGTTAGGACAAATACAACCTATAGGGGGGAAAGGTGGGGAAAGCCATTTAAAATAGTCATACTATTGAAAAGAATAGGAAAAGAAAAGCATCAGAAATCAGTTAGCTGAAAGAATATACATTAGGCCCTTAGTGGATATGCTTTATTTAATATTTTCAGTCACAAGTAATTAGTATAATAACTTTCAGAAGAACAGTACCATATTGGCCGCTCAAAAGATTGACCTGCTGTTTCATAACATTCATTAATGCTTCCTGTAATTACACATTTTTATTAGTCACAACTATTTTCGAAAAGCAAAAATAACTGCTGGAATTGCCAAACTAGGATCCCAATTAAATGCAGAGGTAAAAACTAGGCCTGGGTAACAACGGAAAAATTTGTTTCTAAAATCGATTCGTTTTTTGGGGGTTTTTGCGTTTCGATATTTAAAAGAATTCCGAATTTTTTCTTTTAAAAAGTTCGATATTTATGAAATTTCGTAAATGTAAAAAAATTACGAAACATTAACGAAACAAATACGAAACAATAACGAATCAATTCGTTAATGGCGGACGCGACCGCGCAATACACTAAAAAACCTCCAAATGGGACAGGGGGAACTTCTGAAGCTTCCCTCTCCCTCTGTTGTTGACTGTTGGTATGATATTATAATTTTTTTTTCACTAATTAAACAAAAAACAACTATAAAACTTGCCCCAGACATGCGGAAATAATAACGAAACGACCTCAAACCGATAACGAAACGAATACATAACAAATCCGAAGTATTTACTAAACGAATTTAAAAATTCGTTTCATTTTTAAGTTGCTCCAGAATGGTTCATTATCGCTTCGTTATAAAAAAAATAACAAATTTTTAACAAATTACGAATTAACGAAACGAAACCGCCCAGCCCTAGTAAAAACTTGGACACTAAGTCCCTTTGTTTCCAAGATGCTTTCTATTATTTTATTTTATTTTCCACTCCTATCCAGCTGTTGACTCCAGGTCTTGCTTCCTAGAAAGAATGACCAGTGGGACTCCCAGGCCTGAATAATCAAAAACAGAGAGCAGCTGCTGGAAACATGTCAAAGAAAGCTGGTTAGCCCTTTGCTGCAACACTCAAGAAATGCTAAGAGATCATCACTGAAAAATATTAGTATAGGTAGTCCCCGAGTATTGAACATGACAGAATCTGTAGGGTTTTTTCTTAAGTTGAATTTATATATAGGTCAGAACAGGTACATTTTTAAGGGAAACTCTGGATGTGTGTGTGTGCTTTTTTTGATAGCATAGGGAAGGGGTAACTCCCCTGCACAGTTTGCTTTGCTGTTTGTGCCCCTGTTCCTAAGATTTCGCCTTACTTTCTGTTCCTATGATAATTGAATTTTGAAAAAAAAAGCTTGTTGAAACAAGGATTGATGATGAAGCTTTGGTAGAGACACATTTTCCCCACGATAACTCTTTAAGGAGTGAATTTCCCTTCCCGGGGGTAGATTTATCTTACTTCCTATTGTCTCATCCCCATTCTTGACTATCGACCTTGTCACATGGCCCATTGCCATCTCACATCATTGGGGAACATGGGGAATCTGGCGCCCCATCCCCCGGCAAAACCCGGTTTCCGAATCAGCTGATCATAAGGGAAACGTTGATGATGTGGTTTCCTATTTATTTATTTATTTATTTATTGGCTTCTCTTGTATATCGCTTTTCTCAACCCAGGAGGCAGGGAGACTCAAAGTGGTTTCAAGCATATTTATAACAAAATGTAATGCCTCACATACATATAAAACCTAACGTGGAACAACCGTAACATATAATTATCAATTAGATCATTAAAAACGTAACAACATTTAGACAATCAAAACATGGAGTTAAAAACATATTAATATAAATATTAAAATCACATAATCCAGTAATTTTGATCCAAGACCATTCCAAATGTCAAATATCAATTCCACGTAATCCCTGATCATTCCTTGTATTGCTTACTGCCCGAAGGCTTGGTCCCATAGTCAAGTTTTGACTTTCTATGGCAACACAGGAAGGCTCCCATGTTGCCACGGTGACGGCATGCGCGGGCTCTCCCCTACTTCACCCACAGATCCCTGCGAGCATTATTTGATGGGAGCTGGTGGGCTCCATGGGTGATGTAGAGCAGAGTCGGTGTATGTCGCCAACATCCTGCCCTTGTGATGAGGTTGTATGAGTTGTTTGTAAGTCAGATGTTTATAACCATCTAGGACTCTAAGAACATCTGGGGAGACCCTGCTCTCGGTATCACCTTCTTGACAGATGTGTTTGGTGGGGATGAGAGACAGGGCCTTCTCAGTAGTGGACCCTCAGCTGTGGAACGCCCTTCCTAGGGATATTAGATCAGCCCCCTCCCTCCTAACATTTTATAAAAATCTTAAAACCTGGCTTTTTGAGCAAGCACTTGCAAATGCAGTGTAACAGGCAAATATAGATCTGTGGAACGACTGGACAACGTGAATTGGAAAATAATTTATGTTTTATGAGGATTTATGTTTTTATTGGTTTTGTATGGTTTTTATATTAATTGCTAAAAGTTTTTAAATTTTATTTTATGTTGTTGGGGGCATCAAATTCTGCTGACTGTAAACCGCCTTGAGTTGCCTTCGGGCTGAGAAAGGTGGGATATAAATATGGTAAATAAATAAATATATAAATAATATAACTTAGAGACTACCTGTAATCATTTCAGTGAATGCTGGCTAGCAGAATGCTCTTGTTTAGTGGTTCAGTCACCTATTCTTTCTTCTATAGCACTCCATTTCATCCTCACTTCCACTAAGTTTCCTGCTTGCTCTTTCTCTACAACCTGTGGTGGGTCATGGTTTTCATATTCACTGACATTTAAAGGAGCTATCCAAGGTTCCTCCAGGAAATAAAGCCCGACTGCTCATGAGGAGACAGCAAAGCCTAGAAAAGACAATTATGCTAGGGAAAGTGGAAGGCAAAAGGAAGAGGGGCCGACCAAGGGCAAGATGGATGGATGGCATCCTTGAAGTGACTGGACTGACCTTGAAGGAGCTGGGGGTGGTGACGGCCGACAGGGAGCTCTGGCGTGGGCTGGTCCATGAGGTCACGAAGAGTCGGAGACGACTGAACGAATGAACAACAACAAATCCAAGGTTCCCAACTGTAGTTCCCAAATAATTTCACCATCATGGAAAAAACCCATGAGCAGGTTCGCTGACCCATTGATATGGGAGTCATCAACTACCACTGCCCACAAAATTCTCTCTTTAGCCATTAAGGTATTAAGCCCTTATGCTAGACATCATTCTACTGTCCTTTTAGGATCATTTTAACTAGATTTACTTCATAGCAGGCACTACTATATTTGATCCATGTTGTGATCTACATAATAAGACAGTTGATAATCAATTTTAAAGAACGGTAGCAATCAGAAATTCAAGATCCTCTTACCTGCGACTGTTTCTGTTGAATCAACTGCAGGACTTCATGAGTCAGTCTGTAGTCCTTTGACCGCGCATCAGTAAAGACATAGATGAACGAACCAGGAAGAGAAATTTCAAGAGCTATTTTGATGGCTCCAATACTCATTTCTGGACAGTCACCACCTCCCTGTATACAAATGCCAAATGAGGAAATAAACAAATAAAAATAGTAAAAAATTATTATTGTTATATACATTCAAGTCAGTTGTGACTTAAGGCAATCCTATCACACAATTTACTTGACAAGATTTATTCAAATGAGATTTAGTATTAGCACAGGTGGCCCTAGGTAATTTTCAATGGTAAGCAAACAGTATTTTGGCGCCCCCCCCCCCAACCAATCATTTATATATATTTTCTGTTTGTTGTGGGAGTTCTGTGTGCCATATTTGGTTCAATTCCATCATTGGTGGAGTTCAAAATGCTCTTTGATTGTAGGTGAACTATACATCCCAGTAACTACACTTGCCGCACTTGCTCCCTTGCCTGGCCCGCTTTGGGTCTGGAGGCGTGCCTGAAGACCCCGGCATGTGCACCAAAAGTCACCTCTTCTCCTGACTTTCTCCTCAGCCATTGGAACCGAGAGAGAGAGAGAGAGAGGTGGAGATGCCCACCTTTCCTGAAGGTAGGCGCAAAAACAAAGGAGGGAGCAGAGGTGGGAGATACCTCCAGCCGGAGGCTCTCTCTCTCTCTCTCTCTGTCTCTCTCTCTCTCTTGGTCCCAATGGCTGAAGAGAAAGTCAGGAGAAGAGGCGACTTTTGGTGCGCACGCTGGGGTCTTCAGATATGCCTCCGGACCTGAAGCGGGCCAGACGCGGCGGATCCGCCCCTTGGCCCACCCGTGGATTGGGGAGAGGAGAGGAGGCGGGTGGAGCACCAGGGGATCGGGAAAGGGAGCCGGTCATGGGGAAGGGATCGAACGCCGAGAACGATTGGGTGCCGGCTCTGCTCACGCACCCGGTGGCCAGGTGGAGCAGGAATGAGAGGGGCTAGGTGAGGCTCAAGGGCCTGGCCCCTTTGGGAAGAGGATCACCTGGCAGCGAGGCAAGAAAGCCGAGGCTCCCCCCGGACTGCTAGGGCTGTTGTGAGCTAAAGGGGCGCTTCTCAAGTGGCGGTCGAGGGGCATTTACAGAGGCGCCTCTGCGCCCCTGGCAAAAAAAAAGTGTTCTGCGACCGCTTACTTCGCATAATGGACGAGCCGCCCCTGAGTATTAGACTTGTCCAAGGCCACCCAGTGGGTTTCCATGGCTGAGTGATGATTTGAACTCTCACAATCCTAATCCAACATCCAAACCACAACATTGCTCTTAGTCAAAGCTGATATGAAATGTAAGCAAGCAATATAAATTCTGAATTAATTCAACCACTGCTTTCAACACTTTTGGTGTGAACAATCAACCTTCTGAGGAAACGCAAAAGTTCTCAGATTTTTTTTTTAGTATCAAAGCAGCAAAGCTATGTAAGCTTATCTTAATCCAGATTGGTTTTTTAAATGCACCATCCTGAAGACCAATTTCAGGCCTGATCCTTCAGATAAGACTTGTAAAAGAACAAAATTTTGATGCCAAATGTAATGGATTGGCCTATCTTACAGGGTTAGTGTAAAGGCAGTCAACAGGCCTGGCCTAGGAAAGCTAAGGAGGGCAAGGGGGTGAAGCGATCAGGCAGTTTCACAGCTGGAAGTTAGCAACTGGAGATGGGTGGAGCCAAATGGAAAGGAAGGAGCTAAAGTAGCCATAATTGTCAGTTGGGAGTTTGGTGTTTAAAGAGTTAGTTAGGAGTTTTGAAGGGAAGGAAGAAGAGTTTTGGGAACTGTGATTAAAAGATACCTCTTTGAGGAAAATAGTTAAAGCCAGGGAGAAGGAGTAAGAGATATAGTTAGGCCTCTATAGTGCTGGTGTGGAAAGATATTCAAAAGGTTCAGAATAACCTGTTTATATACCTTTGTGTGTGTGGAACATTGCTTGTAAGAAACTGAAGTTACAGAACCATTCTCTGTAAAAGTAAAGCCTGTCAATTTATTGAAACCACGATGCATCTTTACTGTTCAAAAACAAAATAAACAACATATTTCTTGTTTTATTTCACCTGAAGAGTTTGTGTGTCTTAAACATTGTGGCAAGGACGTGGCCTATGAAACAATAGAAGGTGGCAGCAAAAGAAACCTTAATAAATATTTGGTGGCAGAAAAGAAATGTTTAATATACAGTGGTGGCATCCCACTGTCCTGCCTTGTGTGTGAGGATGTGTGTATTTCTTCACCCTCAAGACCTGTGCTCAGCCTGTCCAGCCATCCTTTATTACACTGTTCAACGGAGAAAAAGTTGCAGGCCTGAAAATAGTTGTTCTTTTATGATTTTGGGGTGCTGAAAATGAAAATGACATTTAAAACTGTATATTGGCTCTAGTTTTTATGATATAAGCAATCACGTGATCACATATGGTTGAAAAAATGCATGTTGCGACTTACACTATGGAAGATTCTAGAAAGTTGTGGGCCTGAAAATAGCTGTTCTTTTATAATTTGGGGGTGCTGAAAACGAAAATGACATTTAAAAATGTATATTAGCTCTAGTTTTTATGATATAAGCAATCACATGATCACGTATGGTTGAAAAAAATGCATGTTGCGACTTACACTATGGAAGAGTCTAGAATACTCTAGAAAGTTTGATGACGCAGTATTAGTGCCGTGTGCAAAAGCCAGAAAGCCCTATATAAGGCCAGACTTTTGAACAGTGAGGGTCAGTCAGTTGAAGACTGAGACAGTATCGTTAAACATCCTTTTACATTGTTCTTTTTACTGTAGTTATGCCTCGCACGTGTGTAAATAAAGCACTATGGAAAAAAGATATCAAGGCAAATGGACTCCGTCAATGCTGTCAGACTACTGCTGGAGCATTGTAAGAGACAATCCTTTCCTGGAATACAAAAGAAAAGTCAAGAGAAGCAAACAGGATATAAACTAAAGTCACGATTAAAGCGACATTTAAACTTTCAGACTTTTCAACTGCATTAGGCCTACTAATATAGTTTCTTGCTGCACAAACATAAACAATAGACTAATTAAATAAATATTTCTCATGTATAAACTATTGGCAATATAATTTGACTAAAATTTAGTAAATATTCATGGTTTATATACATGCAATAAGGTTAGGCGCATTATCATAATTATTAAAGAATTACCTATTGTGGAGAAAATTGAAATAGCTGTTGCATAAAAACCAGAGCCAATTAACACATTTAATTATTATATTTGAATTCAGCATGTTAAATTTATTAAGAAACGGCACATTTCATTTCCGCAACTGAGAAAAACTGAAAATTTGTAGAACAGTGTTATTGCACCAAATGATGCCAGCGGGGCTCTGTGGGTGAAGCCGGCACTGAAATCCATAGAGGGAAGCCATGCGATCCATGCTTCCCCCATGAGATCACCCTTACTTGAGCCAGGTGATACAGATCATGGGGTGCTGGATTGCCCATGCCCTCAGACAATGCAAGAAGATGTCCAGCTATTCCAGCAGCTGTGTGACAAGGTCTTTAGGTTAAAATCCAGCACTCTAATCAATAAAGCACATGGAGAATTCATTTCCAAAAGATGATGTTATTGTTGTTTCCAACTCATAAAGACCCTAAAGTGAACCTATAACAATGTTTTCTTGGCAAGATTTGTACAGAGGGGGTTTGCCTTTGCTTTCCTTGAAGGCTGACAGAGTGTGACTTGCACAAGGTTTGATGATTTTGGATATTTGAGTTTGTAGCAAACCTTTAAGTAACTCCACCTCCACACTTCAATTTGTATGCTGCCCTAGCTTTCCTTTATTGGCTTTCCAACAGCCCCTCAATCCCTTCCCAACCTTTCCCATTGAAGGAACGTCCGGGTTTGAAACTCCTTCCTCTGCTCCCCTCCCCACTTTCCCACTGAAGCCTCATCCAGATTTGAAACCCCTTTCTTCATCACTCCCTTTCCCATACTCCATTCCCTGTCATTTGACCACTAATTCCTTCAATTTCCCACCACGACCTTAAATTTTAGACTGAGGTTTGTGGTGGGAGAATGGGCAATGGAGTCCAGGGTGAGCAGCAGCAGAGGAGATAGTGAAATATGGGAGAAGAAGTGACGGGGAAGAATCAGATGGGTGGGGAAGCCCTTTAAATTCAGGATGATACATCAGATAAAGGGAGTCTGTAAGATGTGTTGAAGGGATACTAATGTTACTTACTAGGGCTGTCCAACCACGGAAAAATTTGTTTCTAAACTATTGTTGTGTCAATATTGTATATTATGCTTTTATGGTTTTAAATTGTATATCGTTGATTGATTCTTATCCTTGTTGTAAACCGCGTTGAGTCGCCTGTTGGGCTGAGAAACTGCGGTATACAAGTAAAGTAAGTAAATAAATAAATAAATAAACTCGATTCGTTTTTAGGGGGGTTTTGCGTTTCGTTATTTAAAAGAATTCCGAAATTTTTCTTTTAAAAAGTTCGATATTTAAACAATTTCGAAACAATAACAAATCAATTCGTTAATGGCGGACGCGATTGTGCAATACGCTAAAATACCCTCCAAATGGGACAGGGGGAACTTCTGAAGCTTCCCTCTCCCTCTGTTGTTGACTGTTGGTGTGATAATTTTTTTTTATCACTGATAAAACAAACAACGACTATAAAACTTGCACCAGACATACGGAAATAATAACGAAATAATAACGAAACAATTTCGAAACAATTACGAAACGAATTGGAAAAATTCATTTCGTTTTTTAGTTGCTCCTGAATGGTTCAATATCGCTTCGTTATCAAAAAAATAACGAATTAATAACGAATTACGAAATTAACGAACGAAACCGCCCAGCCCTATTACTTACACTTATTTTACCTTTGTGACTGTCTTGCATTTTTAACCCCTACAAATGTACAGTCAGTCAGAGCAACTGCCTCTTCTAGCTTTCAAAGGAATTTTAGAAGTTAATAAGGAAGAAGTTTGTGAATGGATCTTAGTCATTCTGGCTGATGGATTCTTCAGGTTAAGAAGCACTGTACTTTTGGATAACCATTACTATGTTCAAAGAGTAAGGAATTAGCTTTACCCTTATACTAGCTATTATATTTTAGAAATACCTGACTGGTTTTTGTTTGGAACCATGAACTAGACCAGTGGTTCTCAACCTGGGGTCCCCAGATGTTTTTGGCCTTCAACTCCCAAAAATCCTAACAGCTGGTATACTGGCTGGGATTTCTGGGAGTTGTATGCCAAAAACATCTGGGCCCCCAGGTTGAGAACCACTGAACTAGACTTACATTTGATATAAATCCAGCAAAACACTGTCAAAATCTGCACTGTCTATAGCAGTGGTTCTCAACCTCTGGTCCTCCAGGTGTTTTGGTCTTCAGCTCCCACAATTAATTACAATTGGTAAACTGACTGAGACTTCTGGGAGTTGAAGTCCAAAACACCTGAAGTACCAAAGGTTGTGAACCACTGCTTTATAGGCTGTCATTCGAAATTCTTGGCATCCTCTCTGGCAGAGTTCTCAACCAAGAAGCTTATTCTAGAGCTGGACTGAACAGTTTATGGGATGGGGGCATTGTCTTGAAACAAGTACAAACTGTATACAAAAAGTACCCAAAAGTATTATGGTAGTCTTCCTTCAAGATATTTTAAACTATAAAACCCATCAAACTTAGCCATAGGAACCATAGCTCAGCATGTATGAAGGAGACTAGATTGGTGTCAGCTATTCTATGACATCAATAACTTGCCATCAGTATATCAATTAAAACTTGAGTGATGTTCTGTTTGCTCTGTAACATAAGAGAGCAAAATTTCATGTCATGGTATTAGAATGCCGAAATTAGTGTTCAACATCCTGTCACTGGAGAATCTTTAATTCTATGGTTTCCCTTAACCTGAGGAAATTAGTTCGGTGACAATAGGGGAAAAAATTGTACAAGATTACCAGGTCATACAAAACTCTGGCATGTTCATCAGGCATGGATGTTAAGTCAGTTTAGAGGAAGAAATGGGATTATGAATGATCTCAGAGCTGCATCTCTCAAGGTGCTAAAGCTGAGTTTAAGAAGATGGTGGAGGCAATTTGAGCAATCATAGCAAGTCCATTATGCCTAAAATATACCCTTAACCAACCAAAGAGAGTGAAGAATAAAAACAGAGGAGTCAATTGGATCCATTGTTCTTAATACTCTCTGGGACATTTATTATGGATAACTAGCCACAAACAAATAGCCGTGGGCAGGCCCGTAGCCAGGATTTCGTTTTGGGGGGGGGGCTGAATTTTTTTTCAGGGGGGGGGGTTCAGGGGGGCTGAGTTTCGGGGGGGCTGAGTCTGAGTGAAAGAGGGTCTAGCCTAGCAAACCTTTTGTATCATTACCCCAATACCCCCATGCATATGAGATATATTGAGTATGGTGATCAGATCATGATATGAATAAACATAACAGTTTAAATAATGCACCAGTAAGGCCTTTTCGCGAACCACCATGAAAATTTTGGGGGGGGGCTGAAGCCCCCCGAGCCCCCCCCCCCCCCGGCTACATGCCTGGCCGTGGGGACTTTTGGTTGTGGGAGATTTACCCTTTATTTTCTGTAAACATACCCGGGGGGGGGGGGGTCATAATCCAATCTTCATAAAATGCTTTAAACCACTCTTCCCCACTTTAGTACCCTCCTGGGGTATTAGGAAATAGCTCTCATCATCCCTATCAAACTTATTGGGCATGACAGGAGTTGTAGACAACACATCTGGAGAATATGAGGCAGAAGGGCTGCTCCAAACCATTGTACCACATGCATTCATATTTAATTCTCAACTGGCCTGTGTATGTCTTCTTTTCATAAATAGAGTGTTGGGAATGCTAGATTTCTGCCATAGCATGATATGCCTTTGAATGTTTTCCTGTTGTTGTATCCCTAAATGACCCTAATCAGCGGGTCTGTGAAATTCATTCACCATGATTTCAGCAGTAAAGAGTACTCAAAAACCACATTTGGAAAATTGTTCTAGTGCCTCAATATTCTGGCAGTATTAAATTATGACATTAATTCTTCTGCTCTTTAACTAATGAAAAACATGTTCTCTTTTTTCCTCCCCTGCAGCATAAATCTGTCTTCTTGCCACAAAAGTTAGGCTGCTGGGCCTTTCCTATTAAGCCGTTTTTCCTTTTGTTCTCGCTCCCATCTCAACTTTGCAGAGCTTTGAAAAGGAAACCCCTTCCTTCAGAGGCACACAAATGCCACAAAAATCATTTTTAAAAATAATAATAAATCCCTCAATTTTCTGTCTCACTCAACTTAATTTGGAGTTTAATATTTCTTTGTGTCTAACCTGGATTAAAGTGATTTAGTTTATTGAGATAACAGAAGAATGGTAGCAATTGACTTTCTTTGTGTAACCTGCAAAATATGTATTCAAAACAACTCTGCTCCTCACCCTATAATGATGTCTTTAACACACTCAGTCCTCATACAGCAGAGAATTTACTTGGCAGCAAAAGGCAGAAAAACAATCTCAAAGGTTTGCTGGCTGATGGGAAAATGAACCTTCTTCCTTCAAACTCAGAGGAGCCCTCAAATGACAACACTCAGACTTCCAGATTCAGGCCTTTAGCGAGGGGGAGGGGGTTAGGGGTTCAACCCCCCCCCCCCCCCCGAAATGTTTCAGATTTTTTTAAAAAAAAACCTGGTTTACTCATGAATTTTAACTGGTTAACCAAATCCCCATGCTAAGTCTATGAGATGCAAAAAAGTACGAATCCCTCCAGGACTGCAAGCACTATCTCAGGCAAATATTGACAATTTATTCACACTGTCATTACTTGCAGCAATAGCCGATGTAGTGAAGCAACCAAGTTGTAGGTGGGGGGGAGGGGTGTTGAATGCTCTCATTAAGGAGGCCAGACTTGGTGGAGGTGGTTGACAGGGGCGGAGCTGCAGGCTATTGAAGGCTGCTCTGCCCCCTGCTGTGCTCTTTGCTTCAGCGTGAGCTAGGAGGCAGGTTTCACCAGCACTCTTTGGTAGAGAAAGCTAAATGCTAGAAGGCACGTGATAGTGACCTGACAGTTAAAATGGTATCAAACTGCATTAATTATATAGTGTAGATGCATCTACTGTTTAATAATGGATATTGTATTTTCTAAGTATATTTGTACATTGTCCTGGTATGTGTAAAATGAAGGCATTTAAATGTTTAAATAACAAAACAAATAGAAAGCATATGCAAAGAATTTATCAAAGCACACACTGGGAATAATTGAAAGTGAATGCTCTGAAATTCCAGTGCTCAGTTTGAACTTATAAAGTAGTCTCTACTTACCTGAACATAGAGCTCCCTGAGTTCATACTGAAATTTCTTTGGATCTGTGGTAATTGTTACAGGACCAATTTCTGGAAGAAAAAGGAAATGAATCAATCTCCAAGGACACCCCAGAGAGAGTTAACAGATTCAAAAGAATCATGAGATGTTGACATGAAACACCATAATTTACCGATAGCCTATAAATGATGACATGTTCTGAAATAATGTCCTATTTTGGTAGGTCAATAAAAATATTCCCCCAACTTTGAAAATACATTTTATCTTTCAACATCCTTTGATTTTACCCAGATGAATTCTTGAAAAACAAAATATGGCAGATTAAATTTTATTCACAAAGAATATCAGGCATGTCAGCTACATTATGATGTCCCACAAACAAATAAATGGCAAAGATCCCATAAATTCAAGATTTTTTTCCCCTGAGCTCTGCAGTTGCCGCAGCTACAATTGTGATGCCCCCCTTTCTCCTGCACATGTCATCACAGGGAAAAGGGATTGTGGCACTGGCCCATGTGGACAGTGGACTGCTCCACATCGGATCTGGTTATGTTGTCCACATCATGTTCAAAGTGCAGGCTGCTTTTGATTTTTGCCAGAACTACAGAACATTTTCCAACTTTCCTCAGCAAGAGACTAAAGCAATCCAGTCCCCCTAACACCACATTAAGAACTAGTAATCATTGGACATCATATAAACTTCAAAGAATGACTTCTGAATCAGCACAAGGTGGTCAGTGAAGACAAGCCCCTAAGACACAGAAGGAACTAGGTAAGTTCAGGTGTAAAAAGATATCATTGCACAGTGTTAGCTTGAGTGTACATAACTACTGAATTTGTAAAATGCTTTGGTAGCCTTTTTGGCTGAAGAGTGGGTATAAATACTCTAAAAATGTAAATATTAGGGCTGGGCAACCACGGAAAAAAATTGTTTCTAAAATCGATTCGTTTTTTGGGGGTTTTTGCGTTTCGATTTTTAAAAGAATTACGAAATTTTTCTTTTAAAAAGTTTGATATTTACGAAATTTCATAAATTACAAAACAATTACGAAACAATTACGAATCGATTCGTTAATGGCGGACGCGACCGCGCAATACGCTAAAAAACCTCCAAATGGGACAGGGGGAACTTCTGAAGCTTCCCTCTCCCTCTGTTGTTGACTGTTGGTGTGATATTTATATTTTTTTTTCACTGATTAAACAAACAACAACTATAAAACTTGCCCCAGACATGTGGAAATAATAACAAAACGATTTCAAAACGATAACGAAACGAATACAAAACGAATCCGAAGCAATTACGAAACGAATTTAAAAATTCGTTTCATTTTTTAGATGCTCCTGAATGGTTCGTTATCGCTTCGTTATCAAAAAAAATAACAAATTTTTAACAAATTACGAAATTACGAAACGAAACCGCCCAGCCCTAGTAAATATCATATTTCAGTAGTAGTATGGTTGTAAAAGCTGGACAGAGAAGAAAGCTAATAAGAAGAAAATCAACTAATTTGAAATAAAGTGTGAGAAGAGATTTCTATGGATATCATTGCCAACAAAATAAATAAATGAGAGAGCAAACTCACTGGATGACCATGGGCAAGTCATTCTGCCTCTGCCTCATCAGAAGACGAAAGATTGCCTAATGGATTTATCACACATTGCGACAAATCCATAGAGTTCAGTCGGGGACGTGGGGGATCCACTGCCCCATGCCCCGCAATGCCTGACTTACCTGGGACCCATTCCATGGTGGGAAGTGTCCACCACATTGTTCCAAAGACAGCATGGGAACCTCTCATGAGGTGCCGTACACATCTTGCTCTACCCTTTCAGCACAGAGCCTGACTGGAAGGACACATGCATAGTTTAATGGGCTCCATGCTGAAAGGGAAACAAGCGACCTGCAATGGGCAGAGTAGCTTGTCTGATGAAGTCAAAAAGCAAGCTCTTGCTGAATAAATTAAACACCATGATAGGTTTACCTATGGTCACCACAACAACAATCATATCTTGTGGACATAGGATGACTCATTGGAAAAAATGATAATGTTCAGTAGAGCTGAAGGAAGAAGGAAAAAAAGAAAACCACACCACGGACAGATTATTTCAATAAAAGAACCCATGGCCCTGAGTTTGCAAGATGTGAGCAGATTGAGTTGATGACTGGGTATCACTCACTGACCCTCTTCGCTGGGAAGAGGAACCAGAGAAGTCTCAGCTTGCATCTTTAGAACGTCAAAACAGTCTCGCTACTTTCTTCCTCAGCACATTTAGCAAAGTTACATCCAATTGATTAGGAAGTAAAAGAAGCAATTAGTCCAAAGAGAAATAGTCCAAAGAAGTCCGTGAAACTTGAGGCTTGATTTCAAAGGCAAAATAACAGCAAAGGCACTTAAAACAGGAATAAAACAAAGACAAAGATCCAGGAACTTGACATGAAGAATTTATTGTGAATCCAACATTGCTTCGCCTGAAGCTACATTCAGTACTTGGCACTTATATCCCTACTTTGTTTCTCTAAAACCAGGCCTGGGAAACAGACCACCATCCCCATTCCCTTCAGGAACATCTTCATGGACAGCATCCCCATTCCAATCAGAGGAATCAACTTGAGCATGAACAAGTTGATTGTCATTCCCATCTTCCAAAGCAACCTGATCATTAGACACAACATTGTCATTCTCATTATCCAAAGCAACCCGATCATTAGACACAATCACAGGATGAACAGGCTGACATACAACAACTCTGGGCCCTTCTACACTGCCATATAATCCAGAATATCAAGGCAGATAATCCACATTATCTGCTTTGAACTGGATTATCTGAGTCTACACTATCATATAATCCAGTTCAAAGCAGATAATCTGGATTTTATTTAGCTGTGTAGGAGGGACATCTTGGAGGACTCTCATCTATACATCTGCTATAAATTGAAGTCACCTTTTTTGCTTACAGATGTTTTGTATTTTTTATGATGGGAAAGATTGTAGAGAATTGCATCCTTTAAATCTAGCATACCTAACAAGTGGTTATTTTAAAAGTTTAAAAGTTTCAGAAAAAAATATATTAATCACACAAACTATGTGCCTGGTTTTTCTTTCTGCACCAGATTTCAATATAGCTGATTTCAATATGTCATTAATTTGTTTGTTCACACTGAAGAATGTTAGAACTTTATTCTTTGGTTGCAAAACTAAAGGATAAATATCAATCATCAAAATTAGTTTTGGGGATTTTAAAACTTCTTTTTCAAAAATACCAAATTGATTGCATATGCAAGAATTTTTCCCTAAGCCATACTTGCATGTCACTGAACAAGGCCTTGTCTTTCAAAACTGAAAATCCACAAAACTGAAGTTAATGCAACCAAGATGGTGTTTAGGATGGTCCCTAAGCAACTGACCAAACACTACTGCATAACACTATCTGCCAACAGATTTGACAGCTCATAAGAAGCTGATCCCTTCCACCCAAAACATACATTGAAACCTCAGTAATAAACAAACAGTAAATGATCTCAATAAATAAATCTCTATCTTAATAAACTGACAACAAATTCATTTTGAGTGTGTTTATGTAATTCACAGATGCCATCGTGGCATATATATTGCTTGCAAATGAATGCTTGCTCATGCTCATCAACACAATATATGCCTAATTAGGCATATATTGTGTTGATGAGCATTAGCAAGCATTCATTTGCAAGAAACTAACACTGGGCTCTACCAGATGAAGCTCAAAACCAAATAAAATCTTGATGTGGCTCACCAGAAAAGCTGAGAGCTACAACTGTACGTATATGCTCCACATGCAAAGTTTACTTTAGATAGTCTTCCCTTTTTGTCACAAGGAGAACAAACTATAAGGTGGAGCAGAAAAAAATATGAACAGGAAATAAGAAATTCATTCACTCCTACCTAAGATACCTAAATAATAGGCCTGGGTAACATTAACGAATCGATTTCCGAAACAATAACGAATCGATTCGTTAATGGCGGACGCGACCGCGAAATACGCTAAAAAACCTCCAAAAACTTCTGAAGCTTCCCTCTCCCTCTGTTGTTGACTGTTGGTGTGATATTATAATTTTTTTTCACTAATTAAACAAAAAACAACCATAAAACTTGCCCCAGACATGCGGAAATAATAACGAAACGACCTCAAAACAATAACGAAACGAATACAATAACGAAATACGAAGCATTTACAAAACTATTTAAAAATTCGTTTTTTAAAAAAATTGCTCCAGAATGGTTCGTTATCATTTTGTAATTAAAAAAATTAACGAATTATTAACGAATTACGAATTAACGAAACGAAACCGCCCAGCCCTACTAAATAATGCTGGGGGTCTTGGTCACAGGGGTCTTGGTCACAGTAGTTCTCAACTGAAATCTATTTTCAAAGTATCTGCATGAGGAGTATTAGTTTATCAACTTCAATAGGTCTACTCTAGTTGGAACTAACAACTAGACCTTTGCGCAAGAATTAATATAATTCCTAGCCTTCCTGGGGTAATTTTAATTACTATTCTTTGCAAAACACTGTCCCGCCACAGCAGAATAGGCAATAGGCGACAAAATGTAGGCAAGTATATGTTTTTGTCCGAATGGATCTTCTAGAATCATAGAATCATAGAATCAAAGAGTTGGAAGACACCTCATGGGCCATCCAGTCCAACCCCCTGCCAAGAAGCAGGAATATTGCATTCAAATCACCCCTGACAGATGGCCATCCAGCCTCTGTTTAAAAGCTTCCAAAGAAGGAGCCTCCACCACACTCCGGGGCAGAGAGTTCCACTGCTGAACGGCTCTCACAGTCAGGAAGTTCTTCCTCATGTTCAGATGGAATCTCCTTTCTTGTAGTTTGAAGGAATTGTTCCGCGTCCTAGTCTCCAGGGAAGCAGAAAACAAGCTTGCGCCCTCCTCCCTGTGACTTCCTCTCACATATGTATACATGGCTATCATATCTCCTCTCAGCCTTCTCTTCTTCAGGCTAAACATGCCCAGCTCCTTAAGCCACTCCTCATAGGGCTTGTTCTCCAGACCTTTTAGTCGCCCTCCTCTGGACACATTCCAGCTTGTCAATATCTCTCTTGAATTGTGGTGCCCAGAATTGGACACAATATTCCAGATGTGGTCTAACCAAAACAGAATAGAGGGGTAGCATTACTTCCCTAGATCTAGACACTATTCTCCTATTGATGCAGGCCAAAATCCCATTGGCTTTTTTTGCCGCCACATCACATTGTTGGCTCATGTTTAACTTGCTGTCCATGGGGACTTCAAGGTCTTTTTCACACGTACTGCTCTTGAGCCAGGCGTCACCCATTCTGTATCTTTGCATTTCATTTTTTCTGCCAAAGTGGAGTATCTTGCATTTGTCACTGTTGAACTTCATTTTGTTAGTTTTGGCCCATCTCTCTAATCTGTCAAGATCGTTTTGAATCCTGCTCCTGTCCTCTGGAGTATTGGCTATCCCTCCCAATTTGGTGTCGTCTGCAAACTTGATGAACCAGCTAGGATGTTAAGATTGTCTGGGGAGGCCTGGCTCTCGGTCCCGCATGCATCACAAGTACAGTTGGCGGGGATGAGAGACAGGGCCTTCTCTGTGTTGGCCCCTTGTCTGTGGAACGCCCTTCCTACAGAAATTAGATCGGCCCCCTCCCTGTTAGCATTTTGGAGGAAATTGAAGACCTGGCTGTTTGAGCAGGCGTTTGAATAGGCAGTGTAACTAATATAGAAATATGGAACAATTGGATGATGAGACTGGATCTAGATTTCAACTATGAGACGATATGAGATGTTGGTTTATTGATTGTTACAATTGCTATTCTTAAACTGTTTTCACTGTTTTTATCATGTTTTATGTATTGTATTGTTGTTGTGAATCGCTCTGAGTCACCCTGAAGGGCTGAGAAGGGCGGTATAGAAATGCAGTAAATAAATAAATAAATAATTCTGTATTCTAAGAAAGGGAAACATTTGAAGAATGCAGGAGGAACATCTGGTAGGGTACAACTGTTCACCTTTCAGCATCTCTTGCCTACATATGCTGTTTCACTTTGCCAAATAATAGAGATGTCTCTGCACGGTGGATGGATGCTGAATGGGTAACATTCTAGTTAAAAGACAAGATACTAGGCTTGGGTAACTACGGAAAAATTTGGTTCTAAACTCGTTTCGTTTTTAGGGGGGGCCTTGCGTTTCGTTTTTTTAAAGAATTCCGAAATTTTCCTTTAAAAATGTTCGAAATATACGAAATTTTGTAAAATTACGAATCGATTCGTTAATTATTTATTTATTTATTTATTGCGGTTGCTTATACCCCGCCCTTCTCACCCGTGGGGACTCAGGGCGGCTTACACACACAAGGCACAATTCGATGCCTGTATTACAAAAACATAATATCAAAAACATAACATCAGTAACAACAGTAATTATAACACTGATAACAATTAACGTAAAAGATCAATATTATCGGCAGGAATAGCCATAAACCCGTAAAAACAATTAAAACAATAAAAACAATACAAACCTCATTGCTGGTCAGTGTTTAACCGACTCATAGTTAGGTTCTACTTTCCACACATTGTTGGTCCTATCATTCTGGTTCCATGTCTAATTGTCAGGGTGCCCAAAGGCCTGGTCCCAGAGCCAGGTCTTTACCTTCCTCCTGAAGGCAAGGAGGGAAGTTGAAGCCCTGATTTCCCCCGGGAGTGAGTTCCACAGATGGGGGGCCACCACTGAGAAGGCCCTGCTCCTCGTCCCCACCAGCCTCACTTGTGATAGCGGTGGGGTCGTGAGCAGGGCCTCCCCAGATGATCTCAGATTCCGAGATGGGACGCGATTGCGCAATATGCTAAAAAACCCTCCAAATGGGACAGGGGGAACTTCTGAAGCTTTCCTCTCCGTCTGTTGTTGACTGTTGGTGTGATAATTTTTTTTTATCACTGATAAAACAAACAACAACTATAAAACTTGCACCAGACATACGGAAATAATTACGAAACAATTACAAAACGATTATGAAACAATTTTGAACCAATTACGAAACAATTACGAAACAATGCAAAATAAATTGGAAAAATTGTTTCGATTTTTAATTACTCCTCACATTAGTCCTGCATGGCTCAATATTGGATCGTAAGCTAATTTAAATACGAATTAATAACGAATTACGAAATTAACGAACGAAACCGCCCAAGCTTACAAGATATGTTCAGAAACATTTTATTATCATTATGGGCCCCACTACATTTATCAGTCTTCACATGTATAAATGAACACTTGTTTCTTTGAAAGGTCTTTAATGTTTCTGAACAACAGACCACATCTTTAAAAACCTACATAACTCTGCAGCACATTTTTAGCTGCTTAGATCATTTCCATCATGCTGTGTAGAAAATGCCACGAAAACCCACCAGTTTCCCGAGAGATTGTATCTAAGCAGCAGAGGCATAACAAATTTGTTGCTTTACTGGGAGAAATATCACAGCAAAAGCTCTGCCAACTCTTCTTTGGCCTTGACAGTCCATTAAAGCCTCATCTCAAAGGATATACACCTCAGCAAATCTATGTTTTCCTCTTCTCTTTCCTCAGCATTCCTAAAAACTTCACAATTATCCATGACCACAGCCAGTAAAACAAGGTCATACTAGTCTGGTGTTTGTGTATCTGAAGCACTGATAAAAGTCAAGAACTGACCAACAAAACACACTCACCAAGTCAGTGGCTGGCTTGTACAACCAAAATAGCACATTGCAATACTATAAATCAGGGGTCCTCAAACTTTTTAAACAGAGGGCCAGGTCACAGCCATCCAAACTGTTGGAGGGCTGGATTATAATTTGAAAAAAAAAAAACATGAATGAATTCCTATACACACTGCACATATCTTATTTGTAGCACCAAAAACACTTAAAACAATACAATAATTAAAATGAAAAATAATAATATAATATAAAATACTATAAGCTTGTTAATATTTCAATGGGAAGTGTGGGCCTGCTTTTGGCTGATGAGATAATAATAATAATAATAATAATAATAATAATAATAATAATAATAACTTTATTTATAGAATCATAGAATCATTGAATCAAAGAGTTGGAAGAGACCTCATGGGCCATCCAGTCCAACCCCCTGCCAAGAAGCAGGAATATTGCATTCAAATCACCCCTGACAAATGGCCATCCAGCCTCTGTTTAAAAGCTTCCAAAGAAGGAGCCTCCACCACACTCCGGGGCAGAGAGTTCCACTGCTGAACGGCTCTCACAGTCAGGAAGTTCTTCCTAATGTTCAGATGGAATCTCCTCTCTTGTAGTTTGAAGCCATTGTTCCGCATCCTAGTCTCCAAGGAAGCAGAAAACAAGCTTGCTCCCTCCTCCCTGTGGCTTCCTCTCACATATGTATACATGGCTATCATATCTCCTCTCAGCCTTCTCTTCTGAAGGCTAAACATGCCCAGTTCCCTAAGCCGCTCCTCATAGGGCTTGTTCTCCACACCCTTGATCATTTTAGTCGCCCTCCTCTGGACACATTCCAGCTTGTCAATATCTCTCTTGAATTGTGGTGCCCAGAATTGGACACAGTATTCCAGATGTGGTCTAACCAAAGCAGAATAGAGGGGTAGCATTACTTCCTTAGATCTAGACACTATGCTCCTATTGATGCAGGCCAAAATCCCATTGGCTTTTTTTGCTGCCACATCACATTGTTGGCTCATGTTTAACTTGTTGTCCACGAGGACTCCAAGATCTTTTTCACACGTACTGCTCTCGAGCCAGGCCTCCCCCATTCTGTATCTTTGCATTTCGTTTTTCAGGCCAAAGTGGAGTATCTTGCATTTGTCACTGTTGAACTTCATTTTGTTAGTTTTGGCCCATCTCTCTAATCTGTCAAGATAGTTTTGAATCCTGCTCCTGTCCTCTGGACTATTGGCTATCCCTCCCAATTTGGTGTCGTCTGCAAACTTGATGATCATGCCTTCTAGCCCTTCATCTAAGTCATTAATAAAGATGTTGAACAGGACCGGGCCCAGGACGGAACCCTGCGGCACTCCACTTGTCACTTCTTTCCAGGATGAAGAGGAAGCATTGGTGAGCACCCTCTGGGTTCACCCATTTAACCAATTACAGATCCACCTCACCATAGTTTTGCCTAGCCCACATTGGACTAGTTTCCTTGCCAGAAGGTCATGGGGGACCTTGTCGAAGGCCTTACTGAAATCCAGGTACGCTACATCCACGACATTCCCCGCATCTACCCAGCTTGTAGCTCTATCAAAAAAAGAGATCAGATTAGTCTGGCATGACTTGTTTTTGATAAATCCATGTTGACTATTAGCGATGACTGCATTTGTTTCTAAGTGTTTGCAGACCGCTTCCTTAACAATCTTTTCCAGAATCTTGCCCGGTATCGACGTGAGGCTGACCGGACGGTAGTTGTTTGGGTCATCCTTTTTTCCCTTCTTGAAGGTTGGGACCACATTGGCCCTCCTCCAATCTGCTGGAACTTCTCCCGTACTTCAAGAACTCTCAAAGATGGTTGCCAATGGTTCCGAAATGACTTCCGCTAGTTCCTTCAGTACTCTTGGGTGTAGTTGATCTGGCCCTGGGGACTTGAACTCATTAAGAGCGGCCAGGTATTCCTGGACGACTTCTTTCCCAATTTGGGGTTGGATGTCCTCCAATCCCTCATCCACTCCATCTTGCTGAGGTTGAAGACTCTCTTTTTGTGAGAAGACCGAGGCAAAGAAGGCATTAAGTAGTTCTGCCTTTTCCCTGTCCCCTGTCAGCATTGCCGCATCTTCTCCTCGAAGAGGTCCTATCGCCTCCTTGTTTTTCCTTTTTCTACTGACATAAGAATAGAAGCCCTTTTTATTGTTTTTAATGTCCCTGGCAAGTCTGAGCTCGTTTTTTGCTTTAGCTTTGCGGACCTTTTCTCTACAGGTGTTGGCTATTTGTTTGAATTCTTCTTTGGTGATTTCTCCCTTTTTCCACTTCTTGTGCATGTCTCTTTTGTGTCTTAGCACAGTTAGAAGTTCTTTGGACATCCATTCTGGCTTCTTTGCACTTGTCCTATTTTTTCTCTTTGTTGGCACGGTTTGCAATTGCGTCTTGAGTATTTCACTCTTGAGAAATTCCCATCCATCCGTAACTCCCTTGTCTTTTAGTATCTGTGTCCACGGAATGCTGCTCAGCGTTTCCTTCATTTTTTGGAAATCAGCTCTCCTAAAGTCCAAAATGCGGGTTTGACTTGTCTTAGTTTCGGCCTTCCTTTGTACCTCAAATTGCAGGATCACATGGTCACTTGCCCCTAAGGATCCTACCACTTCGACCGCATCGATCAGGTCCTCCGCATTTGTTAGGATGAGATCAAGAGTAGCCAACCCCCTTGTTGCCTCTTCTACCTTCTGGACCATGAAATTGTCTGCAAGGCAAGCGAGGAATTTGTTGGACCTTGTACTCTTGGCCGAGTTTGTTTTCCAGCAAATATCGGGATAGTTGAAATCGCCCATGACTACTACATCTCTTTTCTGTGCCTGTTTGGTCAACTGTTGGCAGAAGACTTCATCAAGATCTTCCTCCTGGCTTGGGGGTCTGTAGTAGACGCCTACAACGACATCTTTTTGAGTCCCAGTTCCCTTGATTCTTATCCAGATGATTTCAAGCTGGTTTCCCAGATTGCTGTCTTGAATTTCTTCTGCAGCATAAGAGTTTTTGACATATAAGGCTACTCCGCCTCCTCTCCCCTTTGTTCGGTTTCTGTGAAAGAGGTTATACCCCTCGATATCTACATTCCAGCGATAGGAGTCATCCCACCAGGTTTCAGTGATGGCTATGATATCATATTTGTGGTGTAGTGCTAGAAGTTGGAGTTCGTCTTGTTTATTTCCCATGCTCTGTGCATTAGTGTAAAGACATGTGAGCCCCTGGGATCTTCCCTTGAGCTGTTTAATTGGGATTATTGTGCTTTTGGTACTTGGTCCTTGTTGTGTTTGTGCAGCCCTCCGTTTAGCCTTCTGGCAATTCCCAGACATTATGAGTAAAGTAGTGTTCGCAAGGCTGTTGTCCCCCTCCCCCGGTGGACCTAGTTTAAAGTGCGTCTAATGAGGTTTGCGAGTCTGTGAGCAAAAAGGTGTTTTCCTACTTGTGTGAGATGCACCCCATCCCTTGCCAGTAGGCCATCCTCCTGGAATAGCAGGCCATGGTCGAGGAAGCCAAAGCGTTCCTCCTGACACCATTTTCTAAGCCAGTCATTGACCTGTACTATTTTTCTGGCTCTTGTGGGTCCGTGTCTTACAACAGGGAGGAGGGATGAAAAGACCACCTGTACATTACATTCTTTTAGCATTGCTCCTAGAGCTCGAAAATCATTTGTGATCTTTTGAAACGTATGCCTTGCAGTATCATTGGTTCCTACATGAATCAACATGAGGGGAGGACGGTGATAGGGCTTGAGGAGCCTGGTGAGCCTCTGAGTGATATGGTGTATTTTTGCCCCCGGTAGGCAGCATATTTCTCGAGCCATCCCATCTGGTCTGGAAATGACAGCTTCCGTTCCCCTAAGGAGGGAGTCGCCTACTACCAAGACCTGTTTACTTTCAGGAATGACAGGGCCCCTTTTGTGCAATGTAGTGTGTAGGTCTCCAGAAAAGTGATCCTGTTGGTGTGAATTGTGTAGGTGAAAAGTGTTGTCCTCCTCCTCGACATCCCCGGTGCATTCGTCAAGGACAATCCATTGAGATTCGTCCAAGAGCCTATGGTTCTCCTTTATGTGTTCCTGTTGCTCCTGGTCTATGGTTGGGGATGGTACCCCTGCACGATTGTGCAAGTGTGAATGTTGTGAAGTGTTGTCCCAGTCAGGGCTATCCCCTGCACACTGATCAAGGATGAGCCACTGATCAGTATCTAAGCCATTCTGGTCTTCCCCAATATGTTGTGTTTCTTGGTCAGGTGCTAGTTGTGTGAGAATTTGGAATCTCACACAACTATATTAAAAGTAATCCTCCCTGTTCAAGGCAATTAAAAATGTAAAAGGCCGGGCCAAGATTTGTGCAAGCCCAAAAATTCTAGGGCCCCCGGGAATTAAGTGCAATGCTATGGCAGGCAACAATAATATTAGGTACGGGTCTGTGGCTGTTCATTCCGGGGCCGATTAGAAGAAAAGAATCGGTGTAACTGGTAGGAAGAATAAGGCCATATTAGGCAATGTGTGGGCTGAGTTAGAACTGGTCATTTTCAAAGGTTTGTTGAAACCACCAGGTCTTCAAGCTCTTCCGAAAGGAGGGGAGGGAGGGGGGCTGTCGTATTTCCTTTGGAAGGGCGTTCCAGAGACAGGGGGCCACCACTGAGAAGGCCCTCTCTCTCGCCCCCACCAACCGTGCTTGAGACGGTAGTGGGACCGAGAGGAGGGCCTCCCCAGAAGATCTTAGAGCTCGCGGCAGTTCATAGAAGATTACCTCTGTAATCTTCTCACTACCTCTGAGGATGCTTGCCATAGATGCAGGCGAAACGTCAGGAGAAATGCCTCTAGAACATGGCTCTATAGCCCGAAAAACCCCACAAGAACCTAGTGATTCCAGCCATGAAAGCCTTCGACAATTCATAGAAGATTGTTGTTGTTGTGTGCTTTCAAGTTGGTTCAGACTTAGGTTGACCCTGAGCAAGGGCCAGGTAAATGACCTTGGAGCCTTAGTTTGAGGACACCTGCTATAAATGCTACAGTATCACCCTTTTACTAATTTACACTTCTGTTTCCTTTTTGTTACTATTTCCAATTTATACTCATGCTGCTCTAGAATTCAAGGAAGCTGGTTATTCACTGATCATGGTTTTGATGCTACCTATAGCAATATTTACCATCATTCTCACACCTGATTTTCTCACACTTTTTTATATCCACGAACTATCATTTTAGGTCTAACAACCACTCATCATTATCTTGCCTGTTTCAATGCACTTCCTTTTGAATTTCTTCCTCTGGGCTTTTAAAAAGAAACCCTCTCCCAAAGGAAACATATAACTGAAAAAGAGACACAAAAAAGAAAAGATAGGTTTAAATTTTGTTTGCACTGCTTTGTTTTATATAATACTAGCCATCCCCTGCCACGCGTTGCTGTGGCCCATTCTGCTGATCTGGAAAATAAAATAATTAGAAAGTGTTGATTTCTAATATATGTAATGTCTTTATGCTTGTGGGTAAACAGTATTTCTTGCTGTTTCTTTGTCAGTGTTAATGTGGTGATTGTCTGGTTTGCCTACTCTGGAACATGCAACATATCATTGTCCTTCTTTAGGGGTCCCTTTCAAATCTATGTTACTATATCTGTGTGTGTGTGTGTGAATCATATATATCTATCTATTAGGCCTGGGTAACAACGCAAAAATTTGTTTCTAAAATCGATTTGTAATTGGGGTTTTTTTTTGTTTCGATATTTAAAATAATTACAAAATTTTCCCCTAAAAAAAGTTTGGTATTTACGAAATTTCGTAAATATTTACAAAACATTTTGTAAAGATGGCGCCCTTTTTTTTCAATATTTTTAAAATATTTTTTTTAATTTAATTATTAATTTAGTAGAATAGGGAGGAGAAATTAAAATTATTATTAAGGAGGGAAGGCAGGCACTCACTCTGGCGGGCCCTCTCGCTCGCCACTCGCTCGCCCCTCTAGCTCGCCGCTCGCTCGCCCCTCTATGCTTAGGAGAGACGGAAAGCGTCCCAAATCCTCCTCCAGCCCCCTCTCCACCTCCCCTGACTTGGGACTGAACGGCTTCTGATCCCAGGACAAACTCCCTTCCAAGGAAAAGTAAAAGCTCACCCTCAGTCCATCCATCCAGCATGCTCGCCGCTCGCTCGCCCCTCTCGCTCGCCCTCTCGCTCGCTTGCTCAGCCGGCGCCGAGAGAGGAGAGCTCCCAGCAAGCATCGGCAGGCGGCCATCTTACGTATTTCCGAAATGGACGGAAATACAAAATTTTTTGGCGCCTGCCGTTTAGATATTTAAAAACACTTCCGGGTTTAAAAAAAAGTTTTGTAATCGTTTTGTAATTGCTAAAATTAACGAATATTTAACGAATTACAAAATTAACGAACGAAACCGCCCAGGCCTACTATCTATATCTATGGCTGGATGGCTCTTTGTTGGGAGAGCTTTGATTACATTTTCTTGTTGTCATGAAGGGAGTTAGACTGGATGGCCTTAAGTATTTTCTGTTGTTCATGGGGGTTCTGTGTGGGAAGTTTGCCCCAATTCTGTGTTGGTAGGGTTCAGAATGCTCTTTGATTGTAAGTGAACTATAAATCCCAGTAACTACAACTCCCAAATGTCAAGGTCTATTTCCCCCAAACTCCATCTGTGTTCATATTTGGGCATATGAAGTATTGGTGCCATTGTTTGAGTCCACAGTGCTCTCTGGATGTAGGTGAACTACAACTCCCAAACTCAAGGTCAATGTCTACCAAACCCTTCCAGTATTTTCTATTGGTCATGGGAGTTCTGTGTTCCAAGTTTGGTTCAATTCCATCATTGATGGAGTCCGGAATGCTCTTTGATTGTAGGTGAACTATAAATCCCAGCAACTACAACTCCCAAATGACAAAATCATAATTTTTTCAGTGATGGTCACTCCTTGTGTTGTGAGATGTTTTGTTGCCAAATTTGGTGTGATTTTGTTGATTGGTTCTTTTGTTTTTAAGGTACTCATTATGCACAGAGCATTTTTATAGATATAGATAATATAATATAAGATTATAACAAATAAACATTTAAAAATTATGACTTTAATTACACACATCTTACATGTGAAATCATCATGGGGAGGCAGTTGTGCCTGTAGGCCTTCTTACAACTTCATCCTATGGGCTTTCAGATCTGTTGTAGCGCATTGAGAGCACAATTTCTGGACAGAGCCTGACGGATCCCTTCACATGATGCACAGCTACTTTCAGTGAGGCCCCACCCCCAAACAGTGCTCTCAGCATCCTACGATGGACCAAGGAGAACACAGGGGGCTTCTTGTGTCCTTTTACCAGCAACAGGGACAGTGTGGGGGGAAGCCGGGCAGCAACACTTTTCCCATGTGATGGGGAAGGTGGCGCTGTGGGCGATGTGTGGCTACAGAATCCCTCACTGTGCCATCTTTTTGCCATGATGCCTGGCAAATCTCCCTACTGTAACCCGCATTAGGCAACTAAATGTGATGAGGTCCTTAGTCTCTACATAGATGCTGCTGACAGACTGTGTCAGTGCCACTACTCTCCCTTCTTCTTAAGGTCTTTTATAATTAAACTAATATTTGGACTAGACAGTAGGCCTGGGTAACAACGCAAAAATTTGTTTCTAAAATCGATTTGTAATTGGGGTGTTTTTTTGTTTCGATATTTAAAATAATTACAAAATTTTCCCCAAAAAAAGTTTTGGTATTTACGAAATTTCGTAAATATTTACGAATCGATTCGTTAAGATGGCAGACCCCCCGCGCAAGCGCAAATCACTTCCGAAGCTTCGTTATTGGTGCGGGGGTCGATTCGTCAAGGTTAAAACGAATCGATTCGTTAATATGGCGAACGCGATTTGCGCATGTGCAAAACGACTTCCGAAACTTCGTTATTAAATACAAATCGATTCATTATTAAATTAATAACGAATCGATTCGTTAAAATGCGATTTTAACGATTGCGCAATGCTAAATGCTCTATAAACAAAATAAAAATATAAACAATGCTAAATGCTCTATAAACAAAATGCTCTATAAACAGCACAAACCAACAGAAGAGTCTTTTCTTTTTTTAGAATATTTTTTGTATTTTTTTAAGAATAAAACACAAGTATTTTTAAAAAATATTCAGAAATGGAAAATGAACCAAAAACTGGCCCTGATGTGAAGCAATCACAGGCAGGAGACAGGGCAAACGAGAGCACACACAGAAGAGTCTTTTCCAACAAAGCCAACCCAATGCAAGTCTTTTTCCTACCCAAGCCAAGCCAAGCCAACCCAATGCAAGCACAAGCAGCCCTCCCAGACCTCTCTCCTCCCTCGCCTCCGCGCAACAAATGAGCTCCGCGGCCACGAGGAGCCGCTTTTAAAGGCCTTGCCGGCCAATCAGACACTGCCACGGTGCACTGCTTGCTTGCTGATTGGCTCCAGCCTCCCAGGGCACCAGCATCCTCCATCCCATTTCCGAAACGGGCGGAAGCTCGTTAAAAGTATGGGGGATGCCGTTTCGTTATTTTTAAACCCTTCCGGGTTTGAAAATGTGTTTTGTAATCGTTTCGTAATTAATAAAAATAACGAATAATTAACGAATTACAAAATTAACGAACGAAACCGCCCAGGCCTACTAGACAGCCCTTCAAATAGCAAAGCTGGAGTTTTAGGTTTTTGAGCACCCTAGCTACTACTTTTCTTTTCTGGAACCTACAAAAATATGGGTGCTGCAATTAAGAGATTTGCCATTTAGTAGGGATAATCGGGATATTACTTACTTGCACTGTATTTACTAGGGCTGGACCACGGAAAAATTTGTTTCTAAAATCGATTAGTTTTTTGGGGGTTTTTGCGTTTCGATTTTTAAAAGAATTCCGAAATTTTTCTTTTAAAAAGTTCGATATTTACGAAATTTCATAAATTACAAAACAATACAAAACAATTACGAATCGATTCGTTAATGGCGGACGCGACCGCGCAATATGCTAAAAAACCTCCAAATGGGACAGGGGGAACTTCTGAAGCTTCCCTCTCCCTCTGTTGTTGACTGTTGGTGTGATAATTATATTTTTTTCACTGATTAAACAAACAACAACTATAAAACTTGCCCCAGACATGCGGAAAGAATAACGAAACAATTTCAAAACGATAACTAAACTAATACAAAACGAATTCAAAACAATTACGAAACGAATTTAAAAATTCGTTTCATTTTTTAGTTGCTCCTGAATGGTTCATTTTCGCTTCGTTGTAAAAAAAATAACGAATTTTTAACAAATTACGAAATTACGAAACGAAACCGCCCAGCCCTATTATTTACATAATGAGTCAAAAATAGTTCACTACCAGCAAGTCATTCTTGCAATAACTAAAGCATAACTAAGTCCCATTACAACTGTGACTTGACAAGAGAGAACTGTGACTTGACAAAAGTATAGCTACCCGTATACTTTGAGATGGCCATGATAGTCCATGTCTGGCCATGGTAGTCCATGTCTTAGTTACCTGCTGTATGGACTACTGCAAATACTCTCTATGTGAGGCTGCCTTTGAAGATCGTTTGGAAGCTTCAACTAGTCCAGAGACCAGCAGCCAGGTTACTAACTGGAACGCTGTATAGCGAACTGACAACGCCTATGCTACGGCAGCTCCACTGGCTGCTAGTCTGCTTTTGGGCTAAATACTAGGGCTGGGCGGTTTCGTTCGTTAATTTTGTAATTCGTTATTAATTCGTTATTTTTTTGATAACGAAGCAATATTGAACCATTCAGGAGCAACTAAAAAACGAAACAAATTTTTGCAATTTGTTTCGTAATTGTTTCGAAATTGTTTCGTAATTGTTTCGAAATTGTTTCGTTATTATTTCGTTATTATTTCCGTATGTCTGGTGCAAGTTTTATAGTCGTTGTTTGTTTTATCAGTGATAAAAAAAATTATCACACCAACAGTCAACAACAGAGGGAGAGGGAAGCTTCAGAAGTTCCCCCTGTCCCATTTGGAGGGTTTTTTAGCGTATTGCGCAATTGCGTCCGCCATTAACGAATCGATTCGTTATTGTTTCGAAATTGTTTTGTAATTTACGAAATTTTGTAAATATCGAACTTTTTAAAAGAAAAATTTCGGAATTCTTTTAAATAATGAAACGCAAAACCCCCCTAAAAACGAATCGAATTTAGAAACAATTTTTTCCGTGGTTGGACAGCCCTACTAACTACAAAGCACTGGTCATTTTCTACAAAGCCCTAAATGGTTCAGGTTCAGACTAGTTAAATAACCACATCCCTGCATATAAAGCAACATGAGCACTACAGTCAGCGGAAGAGGCTCTGCTCTTAGCCCCACCCCCGTCTCAAGCACAGCTGGTGGGAATGAGAGAAGGGGCCTTCTCCGTGATTGCACCCTCCTTCTGGAATGCTCTCCCTATGGAAATTAGAATTCTTCTCCTTTAAGAAACAATTAAAAACATACCTTTGTGCATAGGACTTTGGAGAGGAAGATGATTAGCCTCTTATTCCTTTATCTTGTCTGATGACGCTAACAGTGATTTTATTATCTTAACTTATTGGAGAGCCATGTATTTATATTTGTATATTTGCATATTTTAATAAAGATTTTATTTGCCTGTTGCCATATTTATAAGGTTGAGCCTAGTTTGTTTTATTAGATTTTTAACTGTTTGTTGTTAACTGTTTTTGTTTTCTTGCTATTTTATTATTGTAGACGGCATTAAATGGTTGCCATTTTGACTTTGGAAGCCGCCCTTTGCCTTTGGAAGTCCCTCCAAGGGAGAAAGAGCAGATTAAAAATAAAGTTTATTATTTTAATCTCACTTAATAATATTGTTAGAAAAATGGCCTGTTGGTTTATTAATGACTTTCTTAACCAGGTTCTTAATGGAAAGATGTAGACTTTTCTCTGTGATGTTTCCCTTTGCCTCTTCCGCCTTTGAACTGCTCAGTCTGTTTCTTGTGGGTGAAGAACAATTATGAGTGGGGCTGGGATATAGTGCCTGTGGAGGAGTGGTTGTAAAGATGAGTTGGTGAAAGTCCTTCTGTACAGAGCCACCAGGAATCCATCTGGATCCATAAGCCTCCTGGGGAGGACCTTTCTAGTAACTCCCCAAACTCCTGCAGAGGTTTAGAGCCCCAGTGAATCTAAACCTAACTGGGTAGTGATCGGTCCTCCACTATACTGTCACCATTATCTTGCCCCAAACAGAAGACCAGGTCTAAGGTGTGTTCAGTAGGCCTGGGTAACAACGGAAAAAATTGTTTCTAAAATCGATTCGTTTTTTGGGGTTTTTTGCGTTTCGATATTTAAAAGAATTCCGAAATTTTCCTTAAAAAAAGTTCGATATTTATGAAATTTCGTAAATGGTAAAAAAATTACAAAACAATAACGAAACAATAACGAATCGATTCGTTAATGGCGGCCGCAATTGCGCAATACGCTAAAAAAACTTCTGAAGCTTCCCTCTCCCTCTGTTGTTGACTGTTGGTGTGATATTATAATTTTTTTCACTAATTAAACAAAAAACAGCTATAAAACTTGCCCCAGACATGCAGAAATAATAACGAAACGACCTCAAACCAATAACGAAATGAATACATAACGAAATACGAAGCATTTACGAAACGAATTGAAAAATTCGTTTCGTTTTTAAGATGCTCCAGAATGGTTCGTTATCGCTTCGTTAACAAAAAATAACGAATTTTTAACAAATTACGAATTAACAAAACAAAACCGCCCAGCCCTAGTGTTCAGCACTATGGATAGGGCCAGAAACCATTTGGGACAGACCCATGGTTGTCATGGCAGCCATGAAGTCCTGAGATGCTCCCATGAAGTCCTGGGCAGTCTCACCATGGAAGCTGAAGTCCCTAGCACAACTAGCCATTGGGATTCCAACACTAGGCCCGAGACCACCTTGGCTACCTCAAGCAGGGGGACTGTTGAGCAGCAAGGTGTACAGTACACCAACAGAATTCCTGTTCTGCCCCAGCCGCTCACCCTTATATGAACCATTCAAATGTGGTCAATTATGGGGTGAGACACCTGGTCAAGTGGATGAAATCTCTATAGACCACTACAACTCCTCCTCCCTGCCCTTTGGGTTGTGTCTGCTGCTGCACACTGAAGCCTGATGGACAAAGTATTTATTTATTTATTTATTTATTTATTTATTTATTTATTATTTGAACTTATATGCCGCCACTCCCCTGGGGAGAGATTCACCCCATCCCCTCCTTTATCCAGCAAGGTCTCAATAATGCAACCCAGGTCGACATGCTCATCCAAGATTAGATCTTGGGTGGCTGTTGTTTTTCCATTCATTGACCTGGCATTAAGCAGCAGGACTTTTAGCCCGGGGGGGGGTGTCTTCTTGCTTACCCAGAGTATTTGTGCGTGGAGGCAGTCCAGAGGTCACAAGAGTTTTCTCGTCAGCTCGGGACCATCTCCCCCTTCTGCATCTCCCACAGCTTTGGAGCACTGTTAACAATTAATGCCCCCTGAGAACAACTCAAGCAAGAGAGTTTGGGGATCGGATATAATCTTGGACTTCTTCATGTCCCCCTGGTCTAAATGATTATAGGTCTTGGGTGATGTATTTATTGGATGATCTCTCTTAGCCATTCCATGCTCTGGGCTAGTATAAGAATCTTAGAGTCTCTTGGGGTCAAGTACAGAAGAGGGGGAACCTAAATTCTCCCTGACTACCAGAGATTCTGCAGTTGTAGGGGGTCACAGGGGTCTGTGGTCTTAAAGTTCTTCCTGAGAGTCCAGAGAGGAGGAGACAGATTATTAGATCTTGAAAGACTCTTCAGACTTGCATTTCCCAGTTCACCAGGGATGGTCTTAACTGGAGTAACCTTTTTGCGATGGAGAAGTCGCCAAATGTGATTAGTAGTCGGATGATGTTGTTTTCTCTCCACAACCACTCAATGGAGAGGATATTAATCTCCCTTAGGTTACTATTAAGGATCTAGCTTAGGGACCTTCGTACAGCCCTCTGAGGTTCCCATCTCCCTCTGTTGAATTGTGCATTTCTATGGCAAGCCTATTTAGTTGGATTGTTCTCTGTAGCAAGTGGATTCCTAACGAGGGCATTGGTGATCTCATCCCTTTATCAGCAGTTCTATGGGCAGTTAAGAATTTGACCTTACAACAATCATCCTTAAGATCCTTGTTCCCAGGGCTGCGGGGGAGGGAGGGGGGGTTAAAAGTTCAACTCTACACTGAAATGTGTCAGGTTAATAAAGAAAGTTGGTTTACTCATAACTTGGTTAATCCGTTAACATTCTTGAGTAAACCAGGTTTACTGGCTACAGCCCTGTGTTGTTCTCTGCCCCCTCCCCCTGATATTCTTCCATTCTAAAAGGTCCTTAACTACCCAAGGTACATAGTCATGAGGCTGGTTCAGTTTTTTGTTAATGTCATCTAAGAGGCTAAGAATGAGTCACAATGTATGTCCCATAAGTTCACTCATATCAGGGAATTCTTGAATGTGCATTGATGGGATCATCAGTAGAGTCTGTATTTTGTTTATCTACTGGACCATTTTCAGCCACATTTTCAATTGGGTCAAAGCTTTTGTTAGGTATGAATAGCAACCTGTGGTACAGGGCCTGTTACATGCCCGAGACAACAGTGCCAGCCTCCCGCTGGTGGCACTGAGAGCAGTGAGGGGTGATGTTAGAGCCCTCAGCAACAGTCTGCGGTGGCTGTAAGGCAATGGCAGGGCCAGCATAGTGAAGTGAGAAGCTGAAGGACAAGGAGACAGCATACTGTCCAATACATCACTTATACCACCAGTACACCCACTAAAACTAACTTTCCTCATTCTTCCCCACCTAAAAATAATAATTACAAAATAAAATTTAAAAGTTAAAATTGACTTTCCACCTGAAAGGTATTTGTTGATTATTAACCTCAGTAAGGAGTTACTATTTGCAAAAGCCTGGCCTGATATTGTCAAAAATAATACCAAACAGTGAAATCCAAACAATTGCATTGTTTTGCCGCAGCAGTTTACCAACTCGTTTTTCTAATTACCACGTCAGAAACAAAAACTCTGCAAATATTTCACACCATCACTGTGTGAAATATTTGCTGCTGTGGCCAATTCATGACCTATTGGCCTATCTTCTCATGATGAGCCTCTGTGTTTCTTCAGAGAGCGGCAAGTAGATCTGCTGTCTGTCACTGCGGTTTTATTCAAACCTTGAACAACCCATTCAAATTTATGAGAGCTTGTGCTATACCAACACAGCCTTTAAAAAAGCTAGGATCATTTCCACAGCATCATAGAGCAGTAAAGTTGGACCCTATAGAGTACAATCATGGGCTTATTTTAAGATTCATTTATCTTATTTATTATTTGGACTTATATGCTGCCACTCCCCTGGGGCTCGGAGCAACTTACAAGAATAGCGAAAATCTAAAAAAAATTAAAAGCAATTTAAAACAATTTAAAAACAGCAGTATCAAACATTAAAAGCCTGTCGAAACAGGTATGTCTTACATGCCCTGCGGAAAGCTGGTAAGTCCCGCAAGGCACGGACTTCAGGTGGCAGAGTATTCCAGAGTGATGGTGCCACTCCTATGAAGGCTCTGTGTCTGGTTGCTGTTAGATGCAAGGTCTTGACACTGGGGACTTCCAATAGATCTTGGTCCTCAGAACGGAGGGATCTCTGGGGTTGGTAGGGGGTGAGACAGTCCCTCAGATACATCGGCCCCAGACCATGCAAGGCCTTAAAGGTGAGTACCATCACTTTGAAAGTGATCCGGTGCTCAACTGGTAACCAATGCAGCTGTAGTAAGATTGGTGTTATGTGGCATCTCATCGGAATTCCCACAAGAAGCCGAGCAGCTGCATTTTGTACCAACTTGAGCTTCCGGATCACCGACAGAGGAAGGCCAATGTAGAGGGCGTTACAGTAGTCCAGTCTTGAGATGACCGTGGCCTGGATCACCGTAGCTAGGTCGTTCCTGGACAGGTAGGGGACCAGCCATCTAGCCTGCCGCAGATGAAAGAAGGCAGTTCTGCTAACGGCGGAGACCTGGGCCTCCATAGTCAGCAGAGGGTCCAAAAGCACTCCCAGACTCTTTACCAATGCCGAAAATTTTGACTATACTTTAAAATTTTCCTGACCCAATGCTCTTTACAAGTCAAATTTATACCCTAGTAAAGTTTACAATGTTTAAAACTGCTTTTTCCCATCAAATGAAAAATAAGATCTTATTTATTTATTTATTTATTTACGACATTTATATATGCAAGTATTCATTCAGTTCACTTGACAAAACTCCTGCAATAAATACCCATAATCCTTGCTGAGTTTCTTCATCAGTACTCCCACAGGAACACACTATGTAAAGTTTTACCAGATAAATAAGGTGAGAAGTGCTATGCACTTTTTCTTACAAATACTTCTTTCTGAAGTTTGCTGAAAGTTCATTAAAAGTTAAATAGCATCAATTGACCTAGATCAAGTTCTTCTAGCCAAGTGGTTCATAGTCAGAAGTGTGTCATGTGCTACTAATTTTTTTCCTACATAATATTGTGATTATTCAGATTTTTGGCTCCAATTTTGAAGCTGGGTTTAATTATGCTGCTTTTTAAAGAGAACTGGGTAAAGGAATCAGCTTACACCAAAACAAAACAAAGAAAGTTAAAATATACAAGAAATATACACATTCCAAATACCAACATGTTATAAATGGCAGTTCTTAATTGGTTCTGTCATGAAAATCGCCAACAATGAAATAATAACATTTTGAAAGTTTTGTTAGAGTTCTGAGATTTTCACCACCAGAACTTTAGCAACACTACAGAAGCAAAGCACCAGCGCCCTCTAGTTTTGTAAGTACTTTAGATCCATTTAGAATGGTGGTTCTCAACCTGGGGGTTGCGACCCCCAGAGGGGTCAATTGGCAATTTCTGAGGGGTTGTGAGACTGCCTCATTTGGCCTTGCCCCCTTTGTGCCCCCAGAATGGCTGCCAGGCAACCTCTGGCAACCAAAGAGCAAGCCAGCACCCATGTCTGAAAGAGAAGGACATTTCTTAGCCTGTAAGTGGGGTTTGGTGGAGTTGTGATGGGCCTTCTGGCCTCCCACACCTCCCCCCTCGGCCCAGTGGCCCCTTGGTGTGGATGGGCACTCAGAGGGTGGCTTGTCTGCTGTCCCTTGCATGAAGTGGGTGAGAAGGAGACTGGGGACCCTTTGTAAGCCCTACCAATCAGGGACCCTTCTCCTTCTTTTACCCCCAGCAAGGTGGGTGAGCAGCTGCTCCGTGAGGGCACTGCTCCCCAGGCCTCACCTTCCCTTGCCTTTGTGCCTGCAGGAAGGGAGCTTTGCAGGGTGGGCCAGGGGAGCTTTTTGAGGTGGGCCCTGATCACCTGGCGCCAGCCCCTTCTTCTTTCAGCTGCAGCTGCGGGGTGCTTTCCCATCCCCCACCAAGCAAAGGATAGACCATTCACTAGGCCTCGCCTTCCCTTGCCTGGGTGCTGGTCGGAAAGAAGCTTTGCAGCCCTCGACCAACCAGGGCTGCATTGTCTACCCGCCAAACAAGCAAGAAGGCACCCTGTGGCAACAGCAGAAAGAAGAAGGGACCAGGAGCTGGGTGAGTGAAGCCTGCTCAAAAAGCACCTTCCACCCACTATGCGCTGAGCCCAGCAAGGCCGAGGACTGCAAGGCTCCATTCCCACTCGCCTTTCCAGGCAAGATTTGCACCTTTATCTATGCTATGATTTCTTTCTCCTTCCCCATCTCATTTTCATTTTATGTCATTGCAGGGCTTGTTGCTCTCTCACTGATGTTGCTGTTGTTTTGTGATTTTTAAGTTTAAAGGTATGAGCTGTGTGTTTGTGTGTGCCTAAGATTACTGCAGATGCAGACTGTAGCCAAGAAATCAGAAGACGCTTACTTCTTGGGAGGAGAGCAATGTCCAGTCTCGATAAAATAGTAAAGAGCAGAGACATCAGACTGGCAACAAAGATCCGCCTAGTCAAAGCCATGGTATTCCCTGTAGTAACCTACGGATGTGAGAGCTGGACCTTAGGGAAGGCTGAGCGAAGGGAGATAGATGCTTTTGAACTGTGGTGTTGGAGGAAAGTGCTGAGAGTGCCTTGGACTGCGAGAAGATCCAACCAGTCCATACTTCAGGAAATAAAGCCCGACTGCTCATTGGAGGGAAGGATACTAGAGACAAAGTTGAAGTACTTTGGCCACATCATGAGGAGACAGCAAAGCCTAGAGAAGACAATTATGCTGGGGAAAGTGGAAGGCAAAAGGAAGAGGGGCCGACCAAGGGCAAGATGGATGGATGGCATCCTTGAAGTGACTGGACTGACCTTGAAGGAGCTGGGGGTGGTGACGGCCGACAGGGAGCTCTGGCGTGGGCTGGTCCATGAGGTCACAAAAAGTCGGAGACGACTGAACGAATGAACAACAACAAAGTACACATACATTGCCTTGATGGACAATGTATGCCAAGAACTGGATGGGAGAGTCTCTCTCTGTTGTTCTTCTGAACTTCTTGGTAGACATTGAGATCATCAACCATTTGAGGTACTGCTTTTCTGTGGCTCCTTTCCTTGCTGAAAGAGCAAATCCAGAAAGTGGTACTAGGAGAATCCTATTTAACTGCTTGATCTTCAGGCTGTTGGCTGTCTCAAGGCTCAGTTCTATGGAACTTGTGGGTGAGGTTGCCTAGCATTTGGGGATTTGGTGCCATCAGTATGCAGATGACACTCATTCCTTTCCACTTCCATCCAAGGACGTTGTTTTGGTCCTTATCATTCATCATAAACCAGATTAGGGTGAAAACATTGAATTTTAATTCAGACAATATAGAGGTTCTCTTGGTCAGTTACAAGGTAGATTAGAGAACAGGCACTCATTCTGTGCTGGATATTAGGCTTGGGTAACCACGGAAAAATTTGGTTCTAAACTCGTTTTGTTTTTAGGGGGCCCTTGCGTTTCGTTTTTTTTAATAATTCTGAAATTTTCCTTTTAAAAATTTCAAAATATACGAAATTTTGTATAATTACGAATTGATTCATTAATGGTGGACGCGATTGCGCAATATGCTAAAAAAAACATCCAAATGGGACAGGGGGAACTTCTGAAGCTTCCCTCTCCCTCTGTTGTTGACTGTTGGCATGATAAAACAAACAACAACTATAAAACTTGCACCAGACATGCGAAAATAATTACAAAATAATTATGAAATAATTATGAAATAAATTGAAAAAATTGTTTCGAATCTAATTTACTCCTCACACTATTCCTGCATGGCTCAATATTGGATCGCAAACGAATTTAAATACGAATTAATAACGAATTACGAAATTAACGAACGAAACCGCCCAAGCCTACTGGATATGGTTACACTCTCCCTGGAAGTGCAAATCTGTTTCAAGATCCAAATGTGAGCTCAAATCTCCATGGTGTCTAGAAATGCATTTGCACAATTGAGGCTTGGATCCAACAATGTAGAAATATGTCTTAAAATTCATCCAGAAAGTACTCTGAGTTACCTTAGGTTGAAAAGTACTGCTTTACTTAGCAAAAATTAGAGGTTTATTAATAAACACAGAATTGTGATTGGAGGGGCGGGGGGGCGGGGGGAAGGTAGCAAAATGGTTTTAGTTTCATAGAATAGTTCTGTACTAATATAATATTCTATTCTATTATATTATACAGAGAGCCATTATGGTGTAGTGGTTTGAGTATCAGACTATTACTTTGAGGCCAAGGCTCAAATCCCTACTCAGCTATGGAAATCCACTGGGTGACCTTGGCAAGTCACACACTCTCAGCCTCAGAGAAAGTCAAAAACAACCCCTCTGAACACTCATGCCCAGAAAACCCTGTGATAGGGTTGTCATAAGTCAGAAATCACACCACCACCACAACAACAACAACCATTTTATGTAACTCCAGAAGAACTATAACAATTTAAATAGCAATACTCTTGAGTCAACATTTTATAATTTCTCAACCAGCCTCCACTAACTCACTGCCTTTACAGATGTTTAGAACTAAATAATAATAACAACAATAATAATAATAATCTTTATTTATACCCCGCCACCATCTCCCCAAGGAGACTCGAGGCAGCTTACATGAAGCCAAGCCCAACAATACATCAGTAAAAAAACAAGACCGCAAGCAAATAAAACAGTACAATTAATATAACTCACATATAACTCACACACAAAAATTTAAAACCTTATGGCCGGGCCAGATGTAATAGATTAAAATTTTAAGATAAACACTGGGCATGGACAGAGGTAGGATGTAAGGCTGGGCGGTTTAGTTTCGTTAATTCGTAATTTGTTAAAAATTCATTTTTTTTTTTGTTAACGAAGCGATAATGAACCATTCTGGAGCAGCTTAAAAATGAAACGAATTTTTCAATTTGTTTCGTAAATGCTTCGTATTTCGTTATGTATTCGTTTCGTTATTGGTTTGAGGTCGTTTCGTTATTATTTCCGCATGTCTGGGGCAAGTTTTATAGTTGTTTTTTGTTTAATTAGTGAAAAAAAATTATAATATCACACCAACAGTCAACAACAGAGGGAGAGGGAAGCTTCAGAAGTTCCCCCTGTCCCATTTGGAGGTTTTTTAGCGTATTGCGCGGTCGCGTCCGCCATTAACGAATCGATTCGTTATTGTTTCATTATTGTTTTGTAATTTTTTTACCATTTACGAAATTTTGTAAATATCGAACTTTTTTTTAAAAAAAAATCGGAATTCTTTTAAATATCGAAACGCAAAAAACCCCAAAAAACGAATCGATTTTAGAAACAATTTTTTCCGTTGTTACCCAGGCCTAGTAGGATGTATCTAAGCAGGAGGGTTTTAAAGGACAATGTAGGGAGATCAACCCAACAGGTAGTTAAGGTGCTTTTGAGGACATTTTGCAGGGAATTAATCAAAGCAGGGCATTGTTTCCTTTATTTAGGGAAGGCACACTAGAATAGTGAAGATGGCCAATGATGAGGAATTATGGGAGCTAAAATCATGGGAGCTAAAACCCTAAAATTTGAAACACCTGGAGGCACCACTTTGAGGAAGGTAGCTCTTTTTGGTACAATATCCATGTTGTCAGAATACACAATGCAAAATCCAAACAGAGTAGCTTCAGCCCACCTCACACTAAGAGTCCCCTGCAAAGTACTTAGACGTTACAAAGACAAAAAAAAATCATGAAATGGACACAAGGACATTAATGTATTGTCGAAGGCTTTCATGGCTGGAATCACTAGGTTCTTGTGGGTTTTTTCGGGCTATAGAGCCATGTTCTAGAGGCATTTCTCCTGACGTTTCACCTGCATCTATGGCAAGCATACATTATCTAATGTTGAAATGGTTTCCTAATGTAGATCATGTGCCTGCAAAAATCTAAGTTTTTCTAGCCGGTGTAAATTCGGTGTCTAGTGTGAAACAAAGGTCAATAGAGGACAGCTACTTACAACTTTTACCCTTAAAATTGGACAGAGTTTGGTTCACTTGTATTGATAAAAGATGTTTAAATGTAACTTTCTGTAGCAGTGGTGCCTTCCAATTTGCTTTCTCACTTTGGAAAGGATTTCATGCAACAAGAGTCCCGATCACTTACAAATGAAACATTCAATTTGCAATGTTCTAACCATTAAAATATTGCAATTGGAATGTTTTGGTGTAAGTTAACTGGAATAATATTAAATCCTTTCCAAATGAGAATAAAGAGCTGGAATGCACAACATTAATATTTCTCCTTCAACCAGAGAAATCTTGCACTCAATAAAAATGAAATGTGACGTCTGTGGGACAAATTCCTTTATATTTCTCAAACTTGAGTAATTAACATTCACGTCTCCATAGGGGCCAGCCATTAGATTGTGTAACACATTAGGTACTGGGTGTGGAACTTTCTGTTACAGCAGCAAAGGGACTTGTGTGCATTGGAGGTTACATGACATCATGCTTCCCTTTATTACATCCAAAAAGGTGCAGCTGCTACGAGCAGTTTTTCTTCACAGGAAGGGAAAGGTATAGAGAAAATCAAATGTTCTGGATTATCACCTTGTGACTTTCTGTCCTTCAAACTGTGAAGTTAAAGAAATTCTAGGTTCTTGTGGTTTTTTTCGGGCTATAGGGCCATGTTCTAGAGGCATTTCTCCTGCCGTTTTGCCTGCATCTATGGCAAGCATCCTCAGAGGTAGTGAGGTCTGTTGGAATTAGGACAATGGGTTTATATATCTGTGGAATGGCTGGGGTGGGGCAAAGAGCTCTTCTCTGCTGGAGCTAGGTGTGAAAGTTTCAACTGACCACCTTCATTAGCATTTGAAGGCCTGGCTGAGCCTGGGAAAATCTTTTGTTGAGAGGTGTTAAGATGTGCCTGGTTGTTTCCTCTCTGCTGTTTTGCTGTTGTAATTTTAGAGTTTTTTAATACTGGTAGCCAGATTTTGTTCATTTTCATGGTCTCTTCCTTTCTGTTGAAATTGTCCACATGCTTCTTGTGTACTTCAATGGCTTCTCTGTGTAGTCTGACATGGTGGTTGTGAGAGTGGTCCAGCACTTCTGTGTTTTCAAATAATATGCTGTGTCCAGGCTGGTTCATCAGGTGCTCTGCTATGGCTGACTTTTCTGGTTGAAGTAGTCTGCAGTGCCTTTCATGTTCCTTGATTCGTGTTTGGGCAATGCTGCGTTTGGTGGTCCCTATGTAGACTTGTCCACAGCTGCATGGTATCCGGTAGACTCCTGCAGAGGTGAGAGGATCCCTCTTGTCCTTTGCTGAACGTAGCATTTGTTGGATTTTCTTGGTGGGTTTGTAGATTGTTTGTATGTTGTGTTTCCTCATCAGCTTCCCTAGGCGGTCAGTGGTTCGTTCCCTTGATGTATGGCAGGAACACTTTTCCTCTGGGTGGATCTTCATCTTTACTCTCGTGGCTTGTTCTTGGTCTTGCAGCTCTTCTGATGTCTGAGGTGGAGTATCCATTGGCCTGGAGAGCCCAGTTGAGGTGGTTCAGTTCATCTTAGAGGAGGTGGGGTTCGCAGATTCTTTTTGCACGGTCTGCCAAGGCTTTAATGGTGCTTCTTTTCTGACTTGGGTGATGGTTGGAGTTTTTATGTAGATATGTGTGTGTGAGTTTTCTGTAGACAGTGTGACCCAATTCTGCTTAATACCACTTTGTTGTTTGCAGCCAGTGTGGTGTAGGAATGGGACTGTGCCTCTGGAGACCAACATTCAAATCCCCTTGGCCACGGAGACCCACTTGGACAGGACATACTCTCAGCCTCACAGGAAGCAAAGGAAATTCCCCTTTGAACAGGCCTTGCCAAGAAAACCCTGTGATAGGATAATCATGCATAGGAAATGACTTGAAGGCAGACAAAAACAGCAATAACTACTTTGATTGGAGCAGGAAATACTACTTTTAAAAATAAACCATTGTATTCCTTAGAATCATAGAGTTGGAAGAGACCTCATGGGCCATCCAATCTAACCCCCTGCCAAGAAGCAGGAATATTGCATTCAAAGCACCCCTGGCAGATGGCCATCTACCCTCTGTTTAAAAACCTCCAAAGAAGGAGCCTCCACTACACTCCAGGGCAGAGAGTTCCACTGATGAATGGCTCTCACAGTCAGGAAGTTCTTCCTCATGTTCATAGAATCATAGAATCAAAGAATCAAAAAGTTGGAAGAGACCTCATGGGCCATCCAGTCCAACCCCCTGCCAAGAAGCAGGAATATTGCATTCAAATCACCCCTGACAGATGGCCATCCAGCCTCTGTTTAAAAGCTTCCAAAGAAGGAGCCTCCGCCACACTGCTGAACGGTTCTCACAGTCAGGAAGTTTTTCCTCATCATGGTCAGATGGAATTCCCCTTTCTTGTTGTTTGAAGCCATTGTTCCTTGTCCTAATCTCCATGGAAGATTAGGCAATCTGGGCAATCTTTCTTTACTTTGCTGGCGTGAAGCCCCTACTCCCAGCTCCAAGCTACTTTATGGATAGCCTGAGTGGTCCCTTACCAGACAAGGTTGCTGTAGATCTGCCAAGCTTAAAGTTGTCCTTTAGTTTTACTCCACGAAGGCTGTAGGAACTGTCCTGTTGCCCCAGCAAAGGCTGGCTGTATTCCCCCAGCAAAAGCTGTGGGACTATCCCTTTACTCCCCCAGCAGAGCTGTGAGTAGTGAAGCCTTTGTGCAGGTGGGAAAGAGAAACCCACACATCCTGCTGTGAGACTGAACAAAAGTCCTCCTTTGCCTCCAAAACCCTGGGGAAAGGGGCGGGTCTAAAGACTCTAACGATGATTTGGTGGGTGGAATGGGTTTATATGAATTTCCTTTTCCCTCCATTTCTCCCTTGTGTATGCCTTATAAATTCCCTATGTGTATGTTTGTATATGAAATATGGGAAGCCACCCTTTCGTGACCCCAGCAAGACATCAGCCTTGGGAAGTTCATTTCCTGGGGTGAATCCCTATTAACTTAAGGTTTCCAACAAAGACTCATTGCATGACAATAGCAAGGCGCTACTTGGGTCTTGGAGCAGGTCTGCCTGAGGAAGCGCCCCATGGTGAATTGGTCACCCATCAACAAAGGGACATCCTGCCTTCAGGGAAGATCAGGATGTCCCATCCGTCCTTCCCATTGTCATTTCCCCTTTGGACTGAAACTCTTACAGATAACATCGGTTAATCCAATATCTGAGTCAAGGAAATACCAGGGCTTGGCAATCGTGCCAGCCATATCTGCTTACTTCAAAACCTTCAAAACAAAACCTGGCCGGCTTGATGAATCTTTGAGTTCATCGCCAGCCATCAGGACACACATTGAGTCATCTTAATCCACTCATCTGGACTCTCGGTTCATTGTTTTTTCCCGTGGACCGCCTCCTCCACTCTCATTGGTTAAGAGCTCGAAGTGGCACTAGCTCTCTGATTGGCTGAGGGATGGCTAAGCCGGCTGTGCTTCCCCTCCAGCTGATAATGACAGCCAATCAGGAGTATGTTGGCAAAGGGGCAGGGGTGGGAAATTTGAACTTTGACAGCTCTGTTTCTCTATAAAAATGTACTGCAATGTATTGAATGTATGTCTCTCCTGACGAACTATCGCGGTTTGACATCCGTACCAGCTGGATGAAATAAATACAATTGGGTGGCTTTTCTTCAACTTTGGTGAGATTTATTGGGAAAAATCTGGGAAAATTCTATTGGCTCTTTCCTTTGCTCGCCAGAGTGTTGGTGGATCTGAGGTCTCTTCTCTCCTGGGTTGGAGCCTCTAAATTCTAGTTCGATATCACTTGCATCCCTTTTGGCCAAACTGTAATGAACCTTTGTAGTTTGCTTTCATCCATAGTGCTTGTTCTTAGTCCTAGCTGATCTTGTTTAGCAGAAGCTCACCGGCACAGACCATCTTATCCACGGTTCTAGCTGAAATGACTACAAAACTGCATTAACTCTATACTATTGATGCACCCTCAGTTAATTAAAAGACTTCAGAGGACTGAGAAATACAATAAAACATAAAATCCCAGAGATTCTTCTTCATCCTGGTTTATCGGGCAACTTTCAAATACTTAATAAAAGACATTTTTAATTTGAGGAGGAATGCTGTATGTGACTATGTATAGCATATTTTGTCTCTTTAGTATATTGTGCTGTCCAGTCTAGGCTTTTAGGAACCTTCTTATTTAAATGTATGCATTGTCTTTGCAAATCTCTCAGAATAAAAGCAATTGCCTCATCACCATATCTGTATCATGCCCAAAGGAAAGGAAAGACCTTAATTGTGGATGAGGCCTCCAGGCACTAGATTAATGCCAATACTAATATTACTAATAAGCCCACTATGGCTAAGAAAACATGTATGGGTGAGACTCCAGATGTTCCCCACACATGCTAAGTGAACATATCCTGCTACACAGGCTAGCTCTGCAAACCTAAGATAATATCAGTAAAACACATTAAACTCCTGGGTCCTCACAGCTATAGGGGAGTGGCAGTTATATAGCTCTTTCCGTTAGGCAGTCACCCCCAAGGAGAGATTTCACTTTGATGCCTCAGAGGTGTAACTCCCTTTGCTATTTTTGTTGCAGACTACAGCTAGAATGTTGCTTTGAAATATGACTCATGTAAATTATATTTGACCATTAAAACCCAGCCATGAACACCCCATATTTTAAAAGCACACATTTTTAATAGTCAGAAAATGAGACTCATAAGGAAAGTTCCATGGAGTGTAGCTAAACTCAACCACATAGCTACAGTTTTCCCTAGATAGTATCATGGTAGTCATAAAACTGGACCAGAGTGCAATGTTGTTCTTTAGATGCTTACAGAATACGTAACTGCAAAACCAGGGACTTTTAAAACAAAGTGCTTCAAAATAACCAAAGGGAGGCAGCCTTCTTTGTGTATGACTATTGTGTCCTTGATAAGAGATTCATCATTAATGTCAAATGTTTGCTCCCTTCATGATATCATTCATGTAAATAGTGGTGTTCATGCTAAGCTCCCGATTAGCAACTGCTTTGGGCAGAAAACTACTCTCTGAATGTGTCTGAAAGAACAGGAAGGACAACCATCCCATTTATCCATATATGTGTGTATGTGACACACACACACATACACAACATTTACAATTCCCACCACCACCACGAGGATTGTTTTCTTTTACATATTTATCCTTTTAGAGACAATCCTTATAGATTTGCATACTATATAACATTTGTTATATAGTATGCAAATCTATAAGGATTTCTTATGTCCCAATGTCTAGACTTATTCATAATATAATTCTTGACCCACTTTCATCTTTCTTCAACTTCTCACATTCTATTTTCATTATCTTTTGAATCATTATCTTTTGAATCATCTTTGAGAGTCCTTGGAGAACGGGAGAAGTTCCAGCAGATTGGAGGAGGGCCAATGTGGTCCCAATCTTCAAGAAGGGAAAAAAGGATGACCCAAACAACTACCGTCCGGTCAGCCTCACGTCGATACCGGGCAAGATTCTGGAAAAGATTGTTAAGGAAGCGGTCTGCAAACACTTAGAAACAAATGCAGTCATCGCTAATAGTCAACATGGATTTATCAAAAACAAGTCATGCCAGACTAATCTGATCTCTTTCTTCAATAGAGCTACAAGCTGGGTAGATGCGGGGAATGCCGTGGATGTAGCGTACCTGGATTTCAGTAAGGCCTTCGACAAGGTCCCCCATGACCTTCTGGCAAGGAAACTAGTCCAATGTGGGCTAGGTAATTGGTTAAGTGGACGAACACAGAGAGTGCTCACTAATGCTTCCTCTTCATCTTGGAAAGAAGTGACAAGTGGAGTGCCGCAGGGTTCCGTCCTGGGCCCGGTCCTGTTCAACATCTTTATTAATGACTTAGATGAAGGGCTAGAAGGCATGATCATCAAGTTTGCAGACGACACCAAATTGGGAGGGATAGCCAATAGTCCAGAGGACAGGAGCAGAATTCAAAACGATCTTGACAGATTAGAGAGATGGGCCAAAACTAACAAAATGAAGTTCAACAGTGACAAATGCAAGATACTCCACTTTGGCAGAAAAAATGAAACACAAAGATACAGAATGGGTGACGCCTGGCTCGAGAGCAGTACGTGTGAAAAAGATCTTGGAGTCCTCGTGGACAACAAGTTAAACATGAGCCAACAATGTGATGTGGCGGCAAAAAAAGCCAATGAGATTTTGGCCTGCATCAATAGGAGCATAGTGTCTAGATCTAAGGAAGTAATACTACCCCTCTATTCTGCTTTGGTTAGACCACATCTGGAATATTGTGTCCAATTCTGGGCACCACAATTCAAGAGAGATATTGACAAGCTGGAATGTGTCCAGAGGAGGGCGACTAAAATGATCAAGGGTCTGGAGAACAAGCCCTATGAGGAGCGGCTTAGGGAACTGGGCATGTTTAGCCTGAAGAAGAGAAGGCTGAGAGGAGATATGATAGCCATGTATAAATATGCGAGAGGAAGCCACAGGGAGGAGGGAGCAAGCTTGTTTTCTGCTTCCTTGGAGACTAGGACGCGGAACAATGGCTTCAAACTACAAGAGAGGAGATTCCATCTGAACATGAGAAAGAACTTCCTGACTGTGAGAGCCGTTCAGCAGTGGAACTCTCTGCCCCGGAGTGTGGTGGAGACTCCTTCTTTGGAAGCTTTTAAACAGAGGCTGGATGGCCATCTGTCAGGGGTGATTTGAATGCAATATTCCTGCTTCTTGGCAGAATGGGGTTGGACTGGATGGCCCATGAGGTCTCTTCCAACTCTTTGATTCTATGATTGTCATGGTAGCCATCAAATCCTGAGCTGCACCTGACAAGGAGGTCTCGAAATGGACGTTGAAGTCCCCTAGCACTATAAGCTACAGGGATTCCAACGCCAGGCCAGAGACCACCCCTGCCAGCTCAGGTAGGGAGACTGTTGTGTAGTGGGGTGGGTTGTACATAAGCAGAATGCCAAATTTGTTCTGGTTATCCACTCTTCAACAAACACACTCAAATGTGGATGATTGCAAGATGGGGCACCTGATCAGGGAGATGGTATCCTGATAGACCACTGTGACTCTGCCTCCCCTCTCCCCAGGCCTAGCATTTTGATGCACCCTGAAATCTGGTGGACAGAACTGGGTGAAGTTTACTCCCCCCCCCCCCAACTTCATCCAACTGGTCTCAGTAATGCAAGCCAGGTCTGCATGATCATCCAGGATCAAATCCTATGATTCTATGATTTAATTTTACATCCATAATTTTGAATTCAATTTGATCCACAATTTATCCAAACTTAACCAGAGGTTGTATCATTTTGCTCATTGGAAGTGGAATGGTCAGGAGCTTGGAGATGGGGATTTGAAGCAGTTAACAGTGATGCGTACAACTCATCCCTCAAAATGGGCCCATGTCCTAATCTAAGTGAGGCAGTGTTTTTGACTGATCGCACCACCCAACACGCTTTGGAAGCACTCTCTGTAGTCTAAAATTTGGAATTCTCCCATATAGTTTAAGCTAAAGGCTGAGAATGAGTTTCTGATGACCCACATACTAGATCTCCTTTCTCTGTATGTAAACACACAGAGAGAAATACACAGAGAGAGAGAGAGAGATCTATACATATTCCTGAGGTTTAACTGGGATTTGCTCCAATTCATTATAATTGTTTTATTTGATTCTAAAATCTGATGTGAATGAGCTCATTCTGTGATGCAATTTTTAAATACTCCACACTGCCTAACAGTTTTATGAAGCATACGGTAACAATTAAATGTTTGCATTTCTGTAATAGAAAATCACGTGAATAAATTTAAATCAGGGTTTAAGTATCCATGTCACATGTTACAAGTCTGCAGTTGCATTCACAGTCATAGTATAGACGAGCATGAAATCTCAAAGATTCCATTGACTTAGGTATTTGTTTTCAAATTTTACAGCATGTAGATGGCTCCTTCTACTCAGCATGAAGGAGAAGAAAAGAGTAGCTTATGGGATAATCAGAAGGTGAGTCCAAGAACAAAACTCCCATCCAGGTGCAAACCAGGCCTAACCAAAATCAGAAAAGATTGCTATCCTAAATGGCAGTTCTGTGTCAGGTTCTCAGCCTTTGTTCTAAAATGTTTAAGAAGTATTCACACATTACACTGAGAAAATGGGCAACCATAGAGCTACCAGACTGAAAACAGTAGAGGCTGCATGTTTCTTTAATGGTTGTGTAGAAAATGGAATTTCAGCAAGCATCTAGCAATCTCATCAGACAGGTGTAAATTCAGCAACATGCCCCGGTTTGCCTTTCCTTTTGCCACAGAACCCACTGATTCCCTTTCCACACAATGCACAGCTACTTCCAGAGAGGCTCTGTGGTAAAAGGAAATACCAAAATAACACAGGAGGCATCCCATGTTCAGTCGAGATCAATGAGGGAAGCCGGGCAGCTGATGCTTCCCCCCATTGGATAGGACAAAGAATAAATTGGCTTGTACACTGACTACGAGATTAGAAGCTATGGTTTTAAATCAGTAATTTAAATGGATTTATGTGGTTTTAATTATGATTTTATTGTTAATGTGTTGTATATTTATTTGCTTTTATGTTATGTGGCATTGAATTGGCAAACTGGAAGCCGCTCTGAGTCCCCTTCGTGGTGAGATAGAGCGGGGTAGAAATGCAGTAAATCTATACACACAATAAAAGTGAAAAATGCGTGTATGTATGTGGCAGAGGTGTCCGCTAACACAGACAGCCTCCTGTCTCCACAAACAGGCGATAGTTCCAAGTAATGAAGTCTAATCTATCACCAGCTATTTACTAGGCCTGGGTAACAACGGAAAAATTTGTTTCTAAAATCGATTTGTATTTGGGGGTTTTTTTTGTTTCGATATTTAAAATAATTACAAAATTTTCCTTTTAAAAAGTTCGATATTTACGAAATTTCGTAAATGTGAAAAAAATTACAAAACATTAACGAATCGATTCGTTAATGGCGGACGCGGCCGCGAAATATGCTAAAAAACCTCCAAAAACTTCTGAAGCTTCCCTCTCCCTCTGTTGTTGACTGTTGGTGTGATATTATAATTTTTTTTCACTAATTAAACAAAAAACTTGCCCCAGACATGCGGAAATAATAACGAAACGACCTCAGAACAATAACGAAACGAATACAATAACGAAATGCGAAGCATTTACAAAACGTGTTTAAAAATTCGTTTTTTAAAAAAATTGCTCCAGAATGGTTCGTTATCGTTTTGTAATTGAAAAAATTAACGAATTATTAACGAATTACGAATTAACGAAACGAAAACGCCCAGCCCTACTATTTACAGCCATATCTTCCTGCTTTGACTTTTCACTCTGCCATTTTATTATTCCTTTGTTTGTTATAGATGTCACAATGCCCCCAACATAAAATTCCCCCTGTATGCAGAAAATTAGCTGTTTGGTTAAAAATCAGGACTTTCCTCTGATGTACTTGTCTACTTGCAGAAAGAATTTTCAGAAAATTCAGTGAAACATTCAAAATGCCACATTCACAGAACCGCAATTACAGATGGCATCAACTAGAAACATTTGTCTAATTTTGTGCAATATCCTTTTTAACTCAGTGATTCCTAGAAGAGGAAAGAACAAAATTAAATATTAAAACTTGAAACAAAGCAACTGCTCGTTTGGGTAGAGACAGTTCTATGCATACCATACCTTTTCAAAATTCTTGTTGAATTTATCCAGAGGTTACAACAATGAGAATGGGGAGCAGAGAATTAAGACCACCCACTCCTGCTCTTGTTGTTGTTGTGAATTTGAAGGGTTTCAGAGGCCACTGCATCTGCTTCTCAGTCCCAACGTTGCAAACTTCCAACATTTTACATTTAAACTAGTGGTTATTAGCTTCCCACACACCCACGCTTTTCTGTTTTATTGTTCATAAAGATTTTTGAGAATCTGTTGAAAGCTACAGGTCCCTCAATGCAATTTTGAAGGACAAAAAAGAAAATACGTTTAATAAAAATTGCACTGGCACACAGACTTTTAATCTCAAATTAAGAACCCATGGTTCAAATAGTGAGTTCTAACACAGGAGAAAGACAGCAAAAAGTGAGGATAAGTAATATCCAAAGTTATGATTGTTATTGTTGTCTACCTTCAAAGTCTTTTCCAACTCATGGCAACTCTAAACATAGTCCAACGCTCAAACCTCTAGCTAATTACATGTAATCATCAGTTATTTTAGCAGTAACTATAATATAAACTAGCCGTCCCCTGCCACGTGTTGCTGTGGCACAGTCTGGTGATCTGGAAAATAAAGTAATGAGAAAGTGTTTGTTTCTAATATATGTAATTTCTTTATGCTTTTGGGTAAACAGTATTTCTTGTTATTTCTTTGTCAGTGTTGTTGTGGAGAGTGTCTGGTTTGCCTACCCTGGAATATGCAACATTTCATTGTCCTTCTTTCAAATCTATGTTACTATGTGTGTGTGTGTGTCATATCTATCTAACTATCTATATCTATGGCTGGATGGCTCTTTGTCAGGAGGGCTCTGATTACATTTTCTTGCCCTGGTGAAGAGAGTTGGACTGGATGGCCTTAAGTATATTCTGTTGGTCATGGGGGTTCTGTGTGGGAAGTTTGCCCCGATTCTGTTGTTTGTGGGATTCAGAATGCTCTTTGATTGTAGGTGAACTACAATTTTGATTGTAGGTGATTTGATTGTAGGTGATTGTAGGTGAACTATAAATCCCAGTAACTACAACTCCCAAATGTCAAGGTCTATTTTCCCCAAACTTCATCTGTGTTCATATTTGGGCATATGGAATATTTGTGGCAAGTTTGGTCCAGATCCATCATTGTTTGAGTCCACAGTGCGCTCTGGATGTAGGTGAACTGCAACTCCCAAACGCAAGGTCAATGCCCACCAAACCCTTCTAGTATTTTCTGTTGGTCATGGGGGTCCTGTGTGCCATGTTTGGTTCAATGACATAATTAGTGGAGTTCAGAATGCTCTTTGATTGTCAGCACCTACAACTCCCAAATGACAAAATCAAAATTTTTGAGTGAAGGACATACATTGGGTTGTTAGGTGGATGCTGTCCAAATTTGGTGTCAATTGGCCCACTGGTTTTTGAGTTCTGTTAATCCCACAAACAAACATTACATTTTTATTTATATAGATACAGCACATTCCAATTAGAAATGAGGAAAACACTGTCCCTTTTATGGTGCAGCTATACATTTTACGAACATTTGATGTTTGAATGTAAATTTTAAATTTAAATGTAACCCTGAACTACAACAGGGACATCTCCAGTGACTCCAACAGCATCACGTTTTTTTTCTTTATGGTTTTTAAAAAGTATCTTTTGCTGGATGTAGAAGCCAGAGGAACTTCCTAACTTGCATGCTGCCTTTCGATTGGTCAATAAAGTGTTTCATTCAAAGCACATTACTGAAATATTTATATATATTATTTTAAGGAGACTTTGAAATGGAAAATAAATCCCAAATGACTATTACAACTTCAAAAGAACAATCACAGCTTCTCAAAAGCGTTTTCACATAATGCAAAAATGCACATAGCACTCTAAACTAAGTAATCAAATTAAAATGGAGGGAGAGACATTATTACTGTTAATTTTTAATTTTTGTATGTATGTATTTTATCTTTTATAATTTAGCTGTAAATCGCCTAGAGCATTCTCGGATGGAGGGCGATTAATAAGTTATTAAATGATGATGATGATGATGATGATGATGATGATGATGATGATAATGATTATGATGATGATTACATGAAAAATAGTCACAGGTAGCATGAATATTTGTTAACATATCACTGCAAACATATCTGCATGGTTGTGATAACATCAAGCCTAGACGGCATACCCTCCAACATTTCATAGATGAGTACTGGGGCATATGTGGCCAAGCAATGTAAAAGTGCCTTCAAGATAGCAATACTTATTAATGAGGGAGAGAACATTTGCTAGGAGAGGTTGCAGCAGTTTGTTTTTGCCCTAAGCCTTCCAGGTAGGGCAAGACTGATCTCCTTTCTCCATTGGAGGGTTAATTGAGTACAAACTATTTTAGAATTATGGTACTTGTACTTTTGCAAGGTCTTCTCTGTCAAAGAGTGATGGTGCCTCACTGAACTACAGCTCCCATGGCTCTATAGCAGTGTTTCTCAACCTGGGGGTCGGGACCCCTTGGGGGGTCGCAAGAGGGTGTCAGAGGGGTCATCAAAGACCATCAGAAAAACCCAGTATTTTCTGTTGGTTATGGGGGTTCTGTTTGGAAAGTTTGGTCCAATTCTATCATTGATGCGGTTCAGAATGCGCTTTCATTGTAGGTGAACTATAAATCCCAGCAACTACAACTCCCAAATATCAAGGTCTCTTTCCCCCAAACTCTACCATTTGTACCAGTTGGCACAAATACATATTGAGTATTTGTGCCAAATTTGATCCAGATCCATCCTAGCTTGAGTTTCTGTAGTTGAACTGCAACTCCAAAACTCAAGATCAATGCCCACCAAACCCTTCCAGTATTTTCTGTTGGTTATGGGAGTTCTGTGTGCCAAGTTTGGTTCAATTCCAACACTGGTGGAGTTCAGAATGCTCTTTGATTGTAGGTGGATTATAAATCCCAGCAACTACAACTTCGAAATGACAAAATCAACCCCCCCCCCCCACCCACCCCCCTACCCCAAAAAACCCCTCACCAGTATTCAAATTTGGGTATATCGGGTATTTGTGCCAAACTTGGTCCAGTGAATGAAAATACATCCTGCATATCAAACATTTACATTACGATTCATAACAGTAGCAAATTTACAGTTATGAAAGAGTAATGGAAATAATTTGATCTTTGGGGGTCACCACAACATGAAGAACGATATTGAGGGGCATTAGAAAGGTTGAGAAACACTGCTCTATAGCATTGAACCATGGCAGTGTGTGCTGTCAAACTGCATTATGTCTGCAATGTTGCTGCACCTCCTGGTTTCCAGAATCTAATATAAGTCAAGGACAAAGTGGGACAATGGAAGGAGCAACTGAAATTGGGAAAAGAGAGGATTGATTGGGGCTATCTCTGCCAAATGCGGGAAACTCGACTGCATAATTTGTGAGACAATTGTAAAGAGGAAGAAGGAGATAGGCTTTTAACATAGTTTTCAAAGCACAAAGTTATTCTGCAAGTCCACTAAGCTGTGTCATGGCCAACTCACCAAGTGATGAGAATCTATTTTGAGGAATATGCATGTATGAACAGTTTCTGAAAAGGCCACAATGTGCCTATGGATGGCATAAATATAGCTGCTTTTAAGCCCCAATTGCTCTTAGCATTGCAAAACAAGAAAATATTTTACTCTCCTGAAAGGACTTCTTCCCCATCTTTTCCAAAATAGCAATTCATCGTACAAAAACTGGGCCAGTTCTATGAGCCAGGCTAACCATACAACAGAGCAGAATTCTTTTTGTAAAAACATTTTTGACATACCATTGTACAGCTTAAGAGAACTCAGGAAATGTTTCAGTGATATTCAGCTTCCCCAGAGACACTTTTAAAACTATGGCTCATGCAAATGGACTAGTGTTCAAGGCATGAAAATTACTATGGGCTTCCTGCTTACATTTGGCCTTCCCATACCCCCCACACCAAGATACTAATTTAAACATTATGGCAGCATTCCAGTCAAAAGCTTGCTCTCCTCTCGGCACCCTCCTCCACACTAGACATGGCCAATTTAAAAGGATGGGAGGCAGAGGAAGTTCAAAAACTTTCTAGGGCCCCAAATTTCTCTGAACCATAAGCCAGGCATTCCTCTCATCCAGGTTGCATGCATGACAGAAAGACCACACAAATGAGCTCAAGCCTCCATCACTTTTATTTCATGGCTCTTTCACATGTTACTTCTTTGTTCTTCTTACTGTATGCTTCATATTAGCTTGAAGTGTATGCAATGCCTATTAGAGATCAGACTAAAAGTTCATCCTGTTCAAGATGGACACAGTATAAAAGGACATGTTTGCATTAAAACTGCATATTCTAATTTATATAGATAGATAAATATTAGGCTTGGGTGGTTTCGTTCGTTAATTTCGTAATTCGTTATTAATTCGTATTTAAATTAGCTTACGATCCGATATTGAGCCATGCAGGAGTAATTAAAAATCGAAACAATTTTTTCAATTTATTTCGTAATTGTTTCGTAATTGTTTCGAAATTGTTTCGTAATTATTTCCGTATGTCTGGTGCAAGTTTTAGGGTTGTTGTTTGTTTTATCAGTGATAAAAAATAAATTATCACACCAACAGTCAACAACAGAGGGAGAGGGAAGCTTCAGAAGTTCCCCCTGTCCCATTTGGAGGGTTTTTTAGCATATTGCGCAATCGCGTCCGCCATTAACGAATCGATTCGTAATTGTTTCGTAATTGTTTCGTAATTTTACGAAATTTAGTATATTTTGAACTTTTTTAAAGAGAAAAATCGGAATTCTTTAAAAAAACAAAACGCAAAAACCCCCTAAAAACAAAACGGGTTTAGAACCAAATTTTTCCGTAGTTACCCAAGCCTAATAAATATATAGATACATCAATGCATATCTCCATGTCCCCCTCGATGGATTGTCACCTTGTTGTTGTGACAATGAACCTTTGGGCATAACAACAGGAGTCACGTTCTCCCAGGAGGGGCCACCGGGGAGGTTCCGGACCAAGCACAGTCCGAACAGCTGAAGACCTCAACGGCAGAGCAGGCGAAGAATACAATGGCTGTGAGGGCAGAAGAAGGCTGCAACAGACTGAGAAGTCACTGCCGTTGTGTTAACCATGCCACTGGATGGGACCTCACTCTGTGAAGATTGTGTGTTGATTGACTGTGCACCGATCTCCACACATTAAAAAAAACTCGCACACAGATGTCTTCCAAGATTCGCCTGTGAAATGTGGACTGTCTACAGACATCACGTTCAACGCCTAGAATGATTACATCACTGTTACCTCCAAAAACTCCTGCAAATCTCCTGGGAAGACAGGTGGACAAATGTCAGCATGCTGAAAAAAAAACAAAGACCACCAGCATTGAAGCAATGCTCTTACGCCATAAACTCCACTGGACTGGCCATGTTGTACGAATGACTGTTCACTGTCTCCCAAAGCAGTTACTATACTCCCAACTCAAGAATGGGAAATGTAATGTTGGTGAACAGGAAAAGAGATCTAAAGATGGGCTTAAAGCCAACCTTTAAAACTGTGGCATAGAACTGGGAGGTCATGGCCTTGAGCGCTCTAACTGGAGGTCAACGTTGACCAGTAATGCTACAGAATTTGAAGAGGCACGAATGGAGGGTGAAAGGAAAAAAACATGCAAAGAGGAAGGTGTCTCAAGCTAACCCTGACCGGGACTGCTTTTCACCTGGAATCCAAATGTCCTCACTGCAGGAAAATATGCGGATCAAGAATAGAGCTCCACAGCCACCTACAGACCCACCACTAAGACACTACACCTGGAGGGCCATCATCTTTGGGCTATGAGGGATCACCTAAGTAAGTTAAGTATCTCCATGTAATTACAGATTGGGCATTCCTATTCCCAAAATTCAACAAAATCCAACACCTTCTCACAGCACAAACTGTCTCAGTTTCTTGCTCTGCTGCTTCTCTAGCTAGCTGTCTGTGTTGAACACGCCCAGCTGTGGTTGTAGCCTACAAACACTATTCTCTCCGTTGCTCCCAGGCTGCAAGCAGCCTTGAAGAGATGTATTGCAGATTCAGCTGCGCTTGTGGGGGTGACTCCAAAGAATTTACAATTCCATCAAAGGAATCATCCATGGAAGATAACAAAATAGAACACTTATTTGCTTCAGTGAGTTTGAAGTCTCTTTGCTCCAACTCGACAAATAAGCTCTGTAATGTTTGTAAATGGTCTTTCAGCTCCTCCCTCTCTGAAGACGCTTCCTGTACAGCCTTCTAGCTAGTACAGCCCCAGTTGCTGCAGTTGCTCAAGCCAACCCTGACTGGGACTGCCTTTCACCTGGAATACAAATGTCCTCACTGCAGGAGAATATGCAGATCAAGAATAGATCCACATATTCTTCTGAAGCTGCTCCCAGATGGCATGTGCAGTGGGCAAACTGCAGACAAGGACCAACTGCTCGTCATCCACCCCAAGGATAAGGGATGCTTTGGCCTTCTCCTGTGCTCTCTGCTTCTCTGCTGTTTGTTGTTGTGGTGGTGGATTCATATTACAATCCCACAGAGATTCCCTCCTCAAGTAAGTCTCCATACAAACCTTCCACGTGGAGTAATTACTGCCATTAAACCTGGCAATTCGGAATGCTACCAAATTCAGTCCTGGATCCATCTCCCAGAGTTTAATCCCACAGCCAAAGTAAAGTCCAAAAAATAAATTTTCTCAGTTATGGTCTTTGCAAAAATAGGACTAGACTGGAATAGACTGGGCTATGCTGGGCACATAACCTGTTGCGCTCAAGTGGGTTTCAGTCAGGTCCAATTCAGAAGACACAACAACATTGCACACAGGCAAGAGGAAAATGAACAGAAAAAAACTTTACTCTTATCAGCAGAGTTAAAACATAAACTTGCAGTGTTGCAAACAAAACAAACAGTGCAACAAACTTCCATAGTCCTTGTAAGCAATACAGAATAAGGTTTCTCCAACTGTCTCCAAATGAGAGAGCAGTACAAATGGTTGAGCAAAATGCCTGAGCAAAGGCTCCTCAGAGCAAAAGCTGAACTGTATTCTAAAATCCATACAGTTATACCCCACCAGGTGTGGTCCAAAGTTACTAGTTGACCTACATTAGCAGCTGTACATAACAGATAAGGTTTTCTTTAATACACACACATACTTGAGCCTGTTATGACTTAACTGTAACAAGGAGGGCCATCAATTAACAGGCCTAGCTGAAGCATTGTGTCAGGAAGTAAAAATAGACCTCTGGTTGTTGAAAAATAGGGACTCCACTGAGGAAAGGGAGGGGCTATTGTACCATGGCAGTAGGCTATATGTTACACAAAAGATGCGAGTGAAGGTGTTGGGGTGAGGCCACAACCACAAAAGTGCAAGACACTTTGGCTACACCGAAACTTTGAAATTACTCAGCCAGCAGTTTTGGTGGCCAGGAATGTGGAAAGGTGTAAAAAATTATTTGCAAGAATGCCAAATTTGTGCATATGCTAAACAAAAAGGGGGAAAGTTCACAGGGTTATTGCAAACAGTAGCAGAGCCTCCTCAACCCTGAAAGCAAATAACCAGGGACTTACAGTTGCCAAACAGCAAGGGTTACAACACTATATGGACTATCATTGGCTTGTTCTCAAAGCAAGCCCATTTTGTCCTTCTCAAAGGCTTACCTACTGCCAAGCAGCTGGCTAAATTGTTATTGCTTCATGTCTACTACCTTCATGGCTGCCCTGAACGAGTCATTTTTGACCAGGGCCCACAGTTCACAGTCAAGTACTAGAAAGCATTCTTGCAACTGTTGGGGACACAGCAAGCCCTCAGCTCAGCATTTCACCCCATAACGGACAGGGCCACCAAGAGGGTGCAGAAAACCCTTCAACAATTTTTGTGTTATTATAGTAATTATCAACAGGATGATTGGGTGGATTTTCTTCCCTTTGTCAAGTTTTCTTATAATAACTCGGACCATTTGTCAATAGGATTGTCCCCTTTTAAAGTTGTTCAAGGTAGTAATTTACACCCCAAAACCAGAGGTGAAGATGGGAGGGCAAGGGGGAGTCAAAGCTGCACTGGTTGACTGGCTGGATAAATTGGTAGCATCTTGGCCAATGATTCAGCAATCACTACAAGCTGCTCCGGAGGGGTACAAATGGTTTACAGACAGGAAAACGGCTAAACAACCTCATTGAAATGATTTTTGGAATGACCCCAGATGATTATTGTGAATGGTGTACAGGAGTTGTTTATAAATTGTATGATTTTAACTGTATTTGTGTTTAGATTGGCTGCAGTAAGGCTGGAGCGGCCTAAGTCAGAGGAGTCCTCCATGTGCGTTGCCATGGAGACCGATGCAGGAGAGAGGGAAGTGGGAGGAGTTTAGAGGGGAGAGTTTGAAAAACGACAGTTAAAAATCAGTTAGGGTTTAGGTTTAGAGGTGTGAGCAGTCCAGGTTTAGGTTCAGGGGAGTGAGGAGTTAGGAGTTGGGAGAGAAGGAAAGGAAAGGTGGCGGAGTGACTTGTGAAGCAAAACTTTGAGGCTTTGAAAAGCTGGGTTTGGCTATTGGTAGTTTCTCAGGCTAGTGCAGCCGAATGGTGAAACAGAGCTGGTATTCTTTTAGTCTAAGGAGAGGCTAAAGAATAGTTTACTTAGTATTTGATCTAGGGAGGATCAAACAAGGGAAACATCCCTGTATTGAAACTTTGTCTGAAACAAGTGCTCTACGTCAGAAAGATACTGTGTTACTTGAAAGAATGAACTGTTAAAGTTACAAGTATTATTCCAAGTGCAACAAGGAAAAGTTACGTCTTGCATCCACACGCTGTGTACTTAATAAAATTGTTAACTTTTATTTGAAGATTGCCTCAGCTCCGTCTATTCTGTGTCCAAAGTGCCATTTCTCACAATATTATAACTTACCTCACGTAGTGGCGGAAACGCAGGGAAAAGTAACCAAATAAATCTTCCTTCTTCTCACCAGTCACGCTACAGTATATACAGTGTAATTACTAAGTTATTACTTTCTTAATAAAGGAGGAGGTACGATTGAACAGCCTCCCTTCTAACTTGAGGGTAAATTTGGTTCCTAATCGGCAACCTCCATTGCAAATCGGCTAGTTCTTTTAAAGATTGGGAACTGGGATAAAATCTCCTGGATACAGGTTCCTTTCAAATTGGTAGCAACAATAAATCATCCCTCAGCTCCCCTGCTTCTTTTCAAATGGCATGATTTAAAACATTCAAGTATTTTTAGTGTTTCAAGAACATTACTCATCATTTTTCTTTTGTCAAAATAGATAATGTATCAATTTCTGCTGTATTGTTCAATAAGATAGTGCTCTTTTAAAGCCATCTTCTATCTGAAGTCAATCCATCTTAATTTTAAGGATTTATTTTAAAGATTTAAAAAATGAGAAATAGATCTTCATCTATAGCATTAGATAGCAAACTAAGCCGGCTATTTGGTCATAGGCTCATCCAGTGTTGCGAGGAACACAGCTGATTCCTCTGGGGCTTGGTTCCAGAAATCTTTATAGATACCAAAATCAATGGATACTGAAATTCTACTGTATACAGTAGTATAATAAAATGATGCCCCTTATATAGCATAGTAAAAGCAACATTTGCCTTTGGAATTCTTTTAAAAATCAAACTGTGGATGCCTGAATCCGTGGATACAGGAGACCAAGTGTATTGTGTTTCTATTTAAATCGTGTTAATTGTTTTTAAATGCTCACTTATTGTCACATTTAAATTTAGGTTTCTACTGAAACATTCATTTTGTTCTATCAGGGAGTCTATGTAAACAACATAACCATCTCCCTTTCCTTCAGCTGAACCTTCAAAATTACCTCCTGGAATATTGCCAGCATGAGGCTAAAAAGCTAAGCTCAATCTCATATAAATTGAGAAACCCTCTCAAGGAGGCTAGATAGTTTAAAGCCTCATCCATCAAATGAACTTCAACACCTACAGCCTTTAATGGAATGATCAGATAACGAATGCACACTGTATTCATTATTGCTTTAAAAGTTCCAAAACTGGCAAGGCCATCATATAGGGCAGACGTGAGAGTATGGCATATGCACAAAGATTAAGATGTTACCTTCATGGTCAAAAATTGTACAGCCCTACATCACAGGTTGGAGGTTTCTAGAATTCTTTCCCTCAGACAGGCCCGTAGCCGGGATTTTGATTCGGGGGGGGGGGGGGGGGGGCTACATGCCTGCCCTCAGATCATAATTGTACAAATGGAGCAAAATAGAATTACTGGCCAGCAGAAATTAGCTTCCAGTCTGACTACTTTGTCACATGGCTGCAGAGTTGCTCCGTATTGTTGGGTGGTATGGGGAACCCGGTGCCCCACATCCCGCATCGCTCAGCTCCAGTAAAGGGTGACCCCGTGGGGGAAGCATCGATCATGCAGTATCCCTTGCCTTTAAAATCCTTGTGAAATCAACAGACAATTTGAAGGTACATACATACTTGGAAGGTAGAGAGTGACAGACCTCTGCAATGATGAAAGAAAACTACAGGAAAGGAGATTTCCACCTGAACGTTAGGAAGAACTTCCTGACTCTGAGAGCTATTCAGCAGTGGAACTCACTGCCCCAGAGTGCGGTGGAGGCTCCTTCTTTGGGGGCTTTTAAACAGAGGCTGGATAGCCATCTGTCAGCAGTGCTTTGAATGCGATTTTCCTGCTTCTTGGCAGGAGATTGGACTGGATGGCACACAAGGTCTCTTCCAACTCTATGATTCTATCTTTCAAGCAATGTCATCCCAGGCCGTTAAGTGGTCGGGACCCCTGGGTCGGGACCCCTGGGGGGGTCACGAGAGGGTGTCAGAGAGGTCACCAAAGACCATCATAAAACACAGTATTTTCTGTTGGTCATGGGGTTCTGTGTGAGAAGTTTGGCCCAATTCTATCATTGGTGGGGTTCAGAATGCTCTTTGAGAGTAGGTGAACTATAAATCCCAGCCTCTATAACTCCCAAATGCCAAGGTCTATTTCCCCCCAAACTCCACCAGTGTTCACATTTGGGCATATTGAGTATTTGTGCCAAGTTTGGTCCAGATTCATCATGGTTTGAGTCCACATTGCTCTCTGGGTGTAGGTGAACTACAACTCCAAAACTTAAGGTCAGTGTCCTCCAAACCCTTACAGTATTTTCTGTTGATCATGGGAGTTCTGTGTGCCATGTTTGGTTCAGTTCCATCATTGGTGGAGTTCAGAATGCTCTTTGATCATAAGTGAACTATAAATCCCAGCAACTACAACTCCCAAATGACAACCCCCCCCCCCCAACTCCATCAGTATTAAAATTTGGGTGTATTGGGTATTTGTGCCAAATTTGGTCCAGTGAATGAAAATACTTATAGTCCTCCTATCAGATATTTGCATTATGATTCATAACAGTAGCAAAATTACAGTTATGAAGTAGCAACAAAAATTATTTTATGGTTGGGGGTCACCACAACATGAGGAACTGTATTAAGGGGTCATGGCATGAGGGAGGTTGAGAAACACTGTTTTAGAGATTCAAAGCAGCACTCTAAACTGGGAATAAATCGGACTATGGGCCAATACCACCAAGAAAGCACTAGAGTTGTACAATACTCCAGAGGACAGGAGCAGGATTCAAAACGATCTTGACAGATTAGAGAGATGGGCCAAAACTAACAAAATGAAGTTCAACAGTGACAAATGCAAGATACTCCACTTTGGCAGAAAAAAATGAAATGCAAAGATACAGAATGGGGTATGCCTGGCTTGAGAGCAGTACGTGTGAAAAAGATCTTGGAGTCCTCGTGGACAACAAATTAAACATGAGCCAACAATGTGATGTGGCGGCAAAAAAAGCCAATGGGATTTTGGCCTGCATCAATAGGAGCATAGTGTCTAGATCTAGGGAAGTAATGCTACCCCTCTATTCCGCTTTGGTTAGACCACACCTGGAATATTGTGTCCAATTCTGGGCACCACAATTCAAGAGAGATATTGACAAGCTGGAATGTGTCCAGAGGAGAGTGATTCAAATGATCAAGGGTCTGGAGAACAAGCCCTATGAGGAGCAGCTTAAGGAGCTGGGCATGTTTAGCCTGAAGAAGAGAAGGCTGAGAGGGGATATGATAGCCATGTATAAATATGTGAGAGGAAGCCACAGGGAGGAGGGAGCAAGCTTGTTTTCTGCTTCCTTGGAGACTAGGACGCGGAACAATGGCTTCAAACTACAAGAGAGGAGATTCTATCTGAACATGAGGAAGAACTTCCTGACTGTAAGAGCTGTTCAGCAGTGGAACTCTCTGACCCGGAGTGTGGTGGAGGCTCCTTCTTTGGAGGCTTTTAAACAGAGGCTGGATGGCCATCTGTCAGGGGTGATTTGAATGCAATATTCCTGCTTCTTGGCAGGGGGTTGGACTGGATGGCCCATGAGGTGTCTTCCAACTCTTTGATTCTATGATTCTATGAATAAAAACACTCAGGGAGTGCATGGGTCTGATATGGTGGAAAAACACCCAGCGAAGATAGAGTTAAGTAGTCCCCCCCTCACCCTTCCCCTACCTTTCTGCTTCAGGAGTGTTTTTCATTAAATGAGAGTCGAGGAGTAGAGGGCTTTGTAACATATATTTGAGAGCTGTGATCAACAGTGGTTCCCTGTTGAGTGTATTCTCAGCCTGGGTTTGCCACTGAAGCATGTGTGAAGGGTCCAAAGTAATTTAACAAAACAGTCCTCAAATACTTTCTGGCCCCATTTAAAAAGAGATATAGGGATAGAGATCTTCTCCAGTTACAAAATCCAGATTTTGGACAAGCAACTGACAAAAGTGGAGTGCATCAAATAATTCAGCCTACAGAGAGCCAAGGTCTAGTCTGTTCAAAGAAGAAACTATATAATCAACTGGATTAAACGACAATAAATCCAAACAGGAAATTCCAGCCACTGCCACCAGCTGTCAATTAACCTTGCTCTGGATTGTAAATTCCTGGATGGGACTCATCCTTTTTCTGCAATCAAATCCGCAGAGGAGCCAGAATGAATTAAACGGAGAAAGCGCAAAGTCTCTTTCTAAGCTGAAGTCTCATAACAAATATTACAAGTTATCATACAGCATGTTGAAGAGTCTCGGGTAGCACCAAGACACTCTTTCAACAACTACAACCATTTACCATTCAGGCCCTAATAAACATGTGTTACCAATATTTTCACTCATGAATACGCCTCCTTCAAAACCAAAACATTCAAGCTTGCCAATATCAAGACCTTGATTGGAAAATCCATACCAGTTCACCTCTGAGCTCTGCACTTCCCCCAACATGATACCCCACCACACACACACACACACCATTCTTTAGGCCACACTTCCACATTGCCAAATGTTCACTAATTTCTTCCATTCACCCACACTTCTTTAGGACAAGGATCAAGGTTTGCTGACTGAAGCAAAATACAAGATAATTGCTAACTCTCCATTGCAGATAGGGATGCCAACAGGGCTAGCAAACAAATCTTGCTTCAACACCAAGAATAGAATATCATCTTCAACCTCACCTGAAACCAACAGGTGATTTAGGTCATGCGGACATAATTTGGTTGAACTCATAGCTCTGTTCTCCATGAGAAAGCAGTGACTGGAAAAGCTTTGAAGGAACAGCTGAGAAATAGCATTACCCTCCCTCAGTGTCTACTGCCTGAAGCAGTCATCCCATTGTGCCTTATTGGTAGGGACACTGGCACTTAGGGCAAGGTGAAAGAGAGTGTGTCTTGAAATGATGAATATTGTAACTAGGCCTGGGTAACAACGGAAAAATTTGTTTCTAAAATCGATTCGTTTTTTGGGGTTTTTTGCGTTTCGATATTTAAAAGAATTCCGAAATTTTTCTTACGAAATTTCGTAAATGTTTAAAAAATTACGAAACATTAACGAAACAAATACGAAACAATAACGAATCAATTCGTTAATGGCGGACGCGACCACGCAATACGCTAAAAAACCTCCAAATGGGACAGGGGGAACTTCTGAAGCTTCCCTCTCCCTCTGTTGTTGACTGTTGGTGTGATATTATAATTTTTTTCACTAATTAAACAAAAAACAACTATAAAACTTGCCCCAGACACGCGGAAATAATAATGAAACGACCTCAAACCGATAACGAAACGAATACATAACGAATCCGAAGCATTTACAAAATGAATTTAAAAATTCGTTTCGTTTTTAAGTTGCTCCAGAATGGTTCGTTATCGCTTCGTTATCAAAATAATAACGAATTTTTAACGAATTACAAATTAACGAAACGAAACCGCCCAGTCCTAGTAACTAGACTTTGGAGTCTCACTTTGTACTACCAAAGAAATGAACTAAAGAAAAGCAGCCTGTTAACACCTACATGTTATATGTTGTGCAGTTGATGGTGGTTGGTGATGGGTTAATGTGAGTATTAGTTCTAGAGGGTTTGGTAATCTGTAAGTGGGAGTTCATGGGTGAAAGCAATTAAGGGTGGAGGTGTGCAGGAGATGGGTTGCAGATGGGTGTTACTGGATATAAGGAGCTAACCTTGAGACTGATCTTTGGGAGAAAAGTATCTGTTGTATTTTGGTGGTGGATGCCGTTAGTTTTGCTCCCAGGTCTGTTGGATTTTTTGGTATCCTGACCTGTCTCCTGTAATCTTGGAATCCTGGAACCTTGAACCTTTGGACTGGCTTTTGACTATGGTATAGACTCTTGATCCCTGGACTCTGTTATTGAACTCTTGGCATTTGACTATTGGACTGGACCTTTTTGATTACGAAGTTATTTTTGCTATCAGTTTTTGTTTATTCTGTAGCTGTGTGGTATCTTTGTGTTTTATATTTTGGACTATAAAAACAGTCAGCAAGTATGTGCTGTTTTAATTAAACTGTTTTGTTAAAACTGGAGTTTGATTCATCTCTACCTAAACAAGGTAGAGCCCTGGCAATGTGACACTACAGGCCAATTGTCCACATTTGACAAGGACAGTCTTTATTAAAGATAATAAAATTGTCTCTCTTGTTTTTTATATTTGCAAATGGTCCAGATAGTCATGAAGATTGTCCCAATTCGTTCTTTTTATTATCATGCCTGTATTTTTCTTCAACAAAATAATCAGTTTGTCTATGTCCTTTATTTCTCTGATTTTTTTCCACCCAATCCTGTACGGGTGGTACTGAGTCTTGCTTCCACTCTCTAGCAAAAACAATTCTGTAAAAAGTTTGTCCTCTTGTTCCGTCAATTGTAAATCCAAATCTGTAAAGCCTAACAAGTAATGGTTTTCTTGTAAAAGTTCTTTTTAAGATCTTTTGCGTCTCTTCATGAACTACCCTCCAAAACTTTACTGCTTCTTTACAAGTCCACCACATATGGTAGCAGGAACCCACTTGTTCTGAACATTTCCAACACTTATCAGAAACTGTTTTATACATTTTAGCAAGTTGTTTCAGTGTGGTATACCATCTGTGGAACATTTTTATCCAATTTTCTTTTAAGTCCGTTGCATATGTATATTTTAATTTTTTGTTCCACATCTGTTCCCACTCCCTCATTTGAATTGGTCTTCTTAAATTTTGAGCCCATTTTATCATACAGTTTTTAACCTGTTCTTTTTCAGTCAGCCAAGTAAGTAATATATTATAAATATTTGATATTACTTTCTTTTCCAATTTTAAAATTTTATCCCACGCTGTTTCCTCCCAGGAAAATCCAATTTTTTTATCTTGATTGTAATATTCTTTAATTTGCATATAATGTAACCAAGTAATATTGGAATTTTTTGTTTTAATTCCTCATAAGACTTAATATTGTTCGTAGCTTTATTTAACAAATCTTTGTAGGTTGGCCATTTTCTCCATCCTAAAAGTCTTCGCTGGTTTGCTTCCATGGGAGAGACCCATAAAGGTGTTTTAGAATAAAAGTGTATTTTATATTTTTGCCATACTCTTAATAGGGGTGCTCTCACAAAATGGTTACCAAAACTCTTTTCTTTCTTTTCCCTTTCATACCATAAATAAGCATGCCATCCTACTCTTAGATCATTTCCTTCTATATTTAAAAAATCTTCTTTATTCAACAATATCCAGTCTTTTATCCATATCAACACACATGCGTCATGATATGCTTTAAAATCCGGGAGGCCCAGACCTCCTCTATTCTTCTTATCAATCAAATTATCATACTTTATTCTTGGTCTTCCTCCAGCCCATATAAATTTCAGTATTTTTTTTCCATTTTATAAAAAGTGTTTGACTTCTGATTATCGGGAGATTTTGAAAAAGGAACATCAATTTTGGTAAAACATTCATCTTAATCAAAGATATACGGCCTAAAAGTGACAACTTTGGATATTTCCACTTTTGTAAGTCCTTTTGTATTTTTTTCCAGACTTCTTCATAATTATTCTTTAATAGTTGTCCATTTTTGTCGTGATCCATACTCCTAAGTATTTGAATTTCTTAACTATTTCCAGACTTGTTTGCTCTTTAATCATATCTTGTTTTTTTCTTTTCTACATTTTTCGTTAGTATCTTTGTTTTTGACATATTGACTTTGAATCCTGCAACTGACCCAAACTCTTTTATCTTCTGCAGGCCTCCACCTTTCCATTTTTTCAGCTTTCAAGACATTGCAGTCTCTCTTCAACCCATTTTGTTGAATGTGGTTTCATTTATATGTGAAGAGCTTTGAATAACATTAAAGTGTTCTAGAGGATTATTTCTGAAGCCCTCAAAAGGTTATTGCTTAATCAGTTATTCTTCTTCAGGTTGTCACTGGTTATTTCACCTTAAAAAAGTAAAGGTTTTCCCTGACTTTAAGTCTAGTCGTGTCCAACTCTGGGAGGGTGGTGCTCATCTCCATTTCTAAGCTGAAGACCCAACGTTGTCCATAGATGCCTCCAAGGTCATGTGGCTAGCATTGTGGGGATTTGTAAAAAGGCACCATGATGTAGATAGTGTTGCAGTAGTCCAAACGGGATGTGACTAAGGTGTGGACTACCATGGCCAAGTCAGGCATCTCAAGGTATGGGTGCAGCTGGTGCACAAGTTTTAACTGTGCATTAATATTTCCATGGAGTTGGAAATGGGAGGGATCTAAGACAAGTTCACATGTGTAAAGTGCATAGTAATCTGAATTCAGATGTGGGATGTGGACTTGTTACAGTAGACTCCACCCAATTCATGCACATTCACAACACCAGTCATTTATGAAAATAAGACCACATATATTGTTTAATTTCACCTCCCAGAAGCCTCAGCTAGCCTAGGTAATTGTGAATGATTCAAGGAGTTGTAGTCTTGGAGCCCAGGTATACAAATTCTTACTTTGGATTGCCCATGTAGTCAGAGACCTTGTATTTGCAAGAGCTGTGATCAAGCATACAATGGCCATCTGGGACCTGGTGCGTTAATTGCTTCCTGAGCTAATTAGTGGGAGGCCAGAAAGCAAAGTAAACAAAAGGCAACAGCCGCCTTTAATCTCTAAGCTTTGGTTGAGAGGCAAAAAATCTCCCCTTGGCCATAACTTTTTAATTTGCCACAGGACATGAACATCTTTAATTCATGCCTTTGCTATGCTGGCCTGTAGTTTACACCCACCCACAAACCCCCTTTGCTTAAACGCTATTAGAAGAGACTGTGTTCTTGATTCTGATTATGTGTAAAATGCCATACAGGCTGCTTTATATAGTATGATAAAGCAAAGAAATACAACTCTTTGTCTTCAGTAGAGGTAATGAGCATCTCCCCACCATTCTGTTTTTGACTTGATGTGGTAGGATGAGAACCTGAGTGATATTGTGAGGGAAACCATGGCTGCCCTTACTCTGTTGTCCATTTATCTCTGTTTTCAGTTTTTAGTTTATGTATATACACCTGCTGAGCTTGTTCCCACACATAAGCTGTGTGGGGTCAGCTTTGGACCTGACCCCACACAGCAATGTATACAACTTGCTGTGTGGGGTCAGGTCCAAAGCAAGTTATATCTTGGTTAAAAAAAGAAAAGAAAAGAAAAATGACCTTCTGATCACTGGGCAAAGACTGGCAGACCAAGGACCTTATCACATTAGCCGCCAGATTGTGGTGAATCTATTGGGGGCCATGAAGAATCTGTCCGGCACACCCCGCATCACCCAGCTTTCCCCTTAATCGATCCCACAGGGGGAAGCGTCCACCTCTTGGCTTCCTCCCATGTAACATGGCAATGTAACATGGGAAGTATGCCGGTTCATCTCCACTTTTGCCACTGAAGCCCTCCTCAAGTAGATGTACATCATGGGATGGGAGCTGGCTGACTCCATGGCAAAAGTGAAGAGGAACCGGCCTACACTGCCAAATTTGGCCCATCTGATGAGGTTGCAAGTCTGTTCCAGTTAAGAAAGCAAGGGAATATATATTTGGTTGTGTGTAAGTAAGTAAGTAAGTAAGTAAGTTATAACATTGTCACAGTTACCTTTACAGAATTTTCTTTGGCCAACTGGAGCTCATGCATAGGTATAAAGAGAAAGAAATGATTGAGAACAGAGAGAAAAATATTCCAATAAAGCAGGACAATACTAAAACAAAGGTGTGTTGGCTCTAAGACAAGCATGGGCAAACTTTTTGTGGTGTGGGCCGCATGGCAGGCCTGGATGGGGCAGGTGGGCCAGGGGGGAGGGGCAAGGGTACTTGATGCAGGGGGAGGAGTTAGGGTTGCAGGGGGAGAGCTTTGGCAGGCAGAGGGAGAGCTTTGAATGCCCAGGCCCTCCTCTCAGCCTGGGAACATACATACATAGTGCCCCCTGCCTGGATAGTGATCCATGCACACTCTCTTTCCAGCAGAGAGAGTGGGTGCAGTGCAGCAGCACGTGCACAGTCTCTCCCTCCCTGTTTTCCTTCTTTTCTACTTCCTGACTCCATCCCTCCTCCTCAGGAGCTGATAGAAGAAGGAAGGATGAAAGGAAAGAAAAAGAAGGGGAGTGACATTGGCCCCTGTAGCCCTGTGGCCAGCCAGTGATGGAGCTGCAGTGGTGCTGTCCTCCAGAATAGCATGAGCCCTCTCCTGCGGTTGGAGAAACCTCCGCCGCCACCACCATCCTCCTTACCAGATTCTTGCTTCCCTCCCTTCTCCAGGCTGAGTGAAGTTGAGACTTAGCCCCGGTGGCAGGGAACCATTGGCCATTGTGGGAGGGAGGCAAGAGGTGGATGAGGAGGGTGGCAGCGGTGGCTTTTCTGCCTGAAGAAGAGGGTGAAGCCGCTGCAGATCCATTGCTGGCTGGCCATGGTGCTGTGGAAACAGAGTCAGGGAGTGAAGAAGGAAGACAGGGAAGAAGGAAGGAGGACACCATGCAGCAACCACTTCCTCTGCCAGAGAGCTCTCCAGAAGCTCTCAGCAGCCCTCTTCTCAGCCTGGGGACACAACAGGCCACCATGTCCACAAGCTTAGGAGAAGGCCGAAGCAGACAGAGGGCCAGGTGAAAGAGCCCAAAGGGCCGCATCCGGCTCACGAGCCTGGGTTTGCCCATGCCTGTTCTAAGGGATTAGGTAGAAGACTATTCTGCTGGCAGAAATGCACTTCTACAGAGAAAAATAGTTTCTGCTGGCTGGTTGCAGAGATCCACTGATGGAGAAATGTGCTCTTCTGGCAGAAGAGACACCAAAAAAGGATGGAGGAGTGGGGAAGAGAGAGGGAGAACAATTCAAAATGTGTCAGAGGGACACAGGAACAATTCCAGTCAAAAGTTAGGCTTGTGTAAGGGCGTCCCTTTTCACATTTTACAGATAAAACTGGGATACTTGTGACCAAACTGTTAATGCAGTTCTGAGGAAACTGCTGGGTCTCCTAATAATGATTTCTCTCTAGCTGCACTGGGACTGGCCAGTCTTTCACAGAAAGACTATCCTCTGCATGTCATCCATATAGAGGGAGCTCTTCATTGTAGAGAAGACCATATGGTCACTTTTGGATCCTGGTTCAAAAATTGCAATGCGCTGCGTACATAAGCTTTGAAAAGTAGGAAGAACTTCCTAACTGTAAGAGCTGTTTAGCAGTGGAACTTTCTGCCCCAGAGTGTGGCAGAGGCTCCTTCTTTGGAGGCTTTTTAACAGAGGCTGGATGACCATCTGCCGGGGGTGCTTTGAATGCGATTTTCCTGCTTATTGGCAGGGGGGTTGGACTGGATGGCCTACGAAGGCTCTTCCAGCAATATGATTATAAGGCATGGCCTGACTTACCGAGCCAAAGAAGTTGCGGTGCAGGGCGTCCCCCACCGCCATTCTTGCCTTCGGGGGGCTTCTTCCTCCCAGAAGCCCCCTCTGATGGCGGGAAGGTTTCCCGCCGGCAGGTCAATTGACCTATGGCCAACTGACCACGCCTCAGAGGCCTGAGCTGGCCTCTCCCTCCCTTATAAGGCTGCCCCAGGCTCCCCAGCAGGCACTGTGCCTGCAACAGCTGATCCATCCCACCCACCCTGCATGCGGTTCATGTTTTCATCAGCGGTTAACTTTCGTTGTTGTTTACCTTGTCCTAGTTACGTTTTAACAGTTACTTGTTTGTTTTATGCTTCTTGTCACAACTCCCTGTTGGTGTGGGGCATGGGCCCTGGATCTGGTTTGGTATCCCCCCTAGCGGAAAGGGGAAATGCCTGGTGGTCCCAGGAGTGCCGAGTTGCGTTTGCCCGGTATTGTGCCGGCAGCACCCTGCCGTGTGCGGGATCGGACAGTATTGGGCTGCCCGATCGTGATCCAGGACCCATGCTTGGCTGCCAACCCTTGTTCCTGTTATCAATAAATGAGTTGTGGCCATTGTTCATCCCAACCTCATGTGTGTGCGTACTTCTTGGGTTGGTTGTGGGAGGTGTATCGCACTTGCACATGCAAATGATTCTATGAGTCTATAAAATAAAAGGCTATTGGAAGAACCACTGATGTAGAACAGATGTAGAGTCAAGTCACAACAGCAATTCTTAATCCATTTATAAAACAATAGGAGCTGAATATCAAGGTCACGTATGGGATTGTGTGGGAGTACTTGTGTGCATGTGTGTTTTGAAAACAGATATGAATGATTGTTATTTTTTAAATTAAATTTAGAGCTGGCCCTGCAATTAGATAGAGTGAATCAGTTAGCTCAAACAGCATATCTGAGGTTTCATGAAAGGGCATCAAATAGTTGTTTAATGTGTGCTTTTACTGATGGGAGGGGCATTTTCTGCCTCATGTGCCAGAAAGATCTGGCTGGCTTTATGGAACTAGGTACCATGACATGGATGGATAGGAAATGCTATTTTTGCTCTCCTTCAGGCAACAAAATATCTTGGGCCAGATCACATTATAAATTGTATCATTTCAGTTCACCAAAAAAAGGTAAAGATAGATGTAACTAATAACTATTATTAAATATTGCACCACAAGTTTTTAAAAAGTTGTAGTTAATTAAGGAAGCTGATCAAATCAATGGTTAGCAATGCCAATTAACATAGAAAAATGAAAACAGACTACAATAGCCAGTTATCGAAAGCAGCACAAAAGAACTTCAGTCTTTCATTCTTCTGGCCCTCTACTGGTATGTGCTGTTCCCTACAATGGTACTTCTCTCTCTTAAAGTATGTTGGTGCTTTTCATGGACCAACAGAAGATCAGAGGAAATGAAATGTATTGCCCTCTTCATCCCACCACCACCACCCCTTGTGGCATATTTCCTACAGTGAGGGTTGATTTTGGACACTCTGGGGGGACAAATGCTTTCTTTTTAATTCAGCAAAAATTGGGAAACATTTGCAAGATGTTTGATTTCGTGGTCTGATTTCCTTACAAATCAAACAAAGTAAGAACTGGAAACAACTGGATTTATCAATCCCTCTGCGAACAATTGCCAGATCTTTGAGCTCTGTTGTGTCTCAGGTGGAGCAAGCAGCAGGCAGATCAGATTTTTAAACAGACATTTCAGTGTTTAGTCTGAATGGATCTCCATCCTGATATTGCTACATGCCACAGCCTTGGGCACCGTGGTTTCTATTTCCTTGTGGGGTCACCCGGAGATATCTGACAATGGAAGAGGAGAAAGTCCTAGAAAAGAGGATAGAAAACAGATGCTGGGGAGTGAGAGAGGAAACAGGAAGAAAATGTATATAAACAGCAGAGGGAATGAGGAATGCAGGGAGGGAAATGCGGAGAAGAAAGGACACTCAAGCAAGCTGCAATAAAGTCTGTATTGTGTCCCAGGAACTTTGAATGGCAAATGCAACAAAACAGCAAGCCAGTTTGGGAAGAAGGTCAAAGGTCATGATTTTACAGGATGTTTAAACAACTGTCCTACAGTGTCAGCTACTTTTAACTTCTGAGAAGAGAAATGCTTCCATCTCTGAATAAGGAAAAAACCACATTGCATTACAATGGATATTGATGTTTAGTAGGCCTGGGTAACAACGGAAAAATTTGTTTCTAAAATCGATTCGTTTTTTGGGGGGTTTTTGCGTTTCGTTATTTAAAATAATTACAAAATTTTCCTTTTAAAAAGTTCAATATTTACGAAATTTCGTAAATGGTAAAAAATTAATGAATCGATTTCCGAAACAATAACTAATCGATTCGTTAATGGCGGACGCAACCGCGAAATACGCTAAAAAACCTCCAAAAACTTCTGAAGCTTCCCTCTCCCTCTGTTGTTGACTGTTGGTGTGATATTATAATTTTTTTCACTAATTAAACCATAAAACTGGCCCAGACATGCGGAAATAATAATGAAACAACCTCAAAACAATAACAAAACGAATACAATAACGAAATACGAAGCATTTACAAAACGTATTTAAAAATTCATTTTTAAAAAAAAATGCTCCAGAATGGTTCGTTATCGTTTTGTAATTGAAAAAAATTAACAAATTATTAACGAATTACGAATTAACGAAACGAAACTGCCCAGCCCTAATGTTTAGTACTGAACATGATGGCATGCACACCTCTGAGGGTAATGCATATCATATTAACTGGCTTGGTGTATAGTTAGCATCTCCAGCTCATTGATGGAGGCTAAATTAGATATACCATGCAGTTCACAATTTTGTTACAACAGAAAATTCTACGAAAATAGAAGAGCAGTTAAATAGGTCTTACATTCCAACCTACCATAGTAATCATTCCCACACTCTGTGCCCTTTGGAACATTAGTGTGATGTGTGCAATACGTAAGAAAAAAATTTAATTGAAGCTCCAAGTATGTCAATTTCCCATGAGCTCTACATTTGACATGATGAGAGTGATAACAATCACATCTGTTTCGGAGAAATTTTAAAAATTGCATCTCCTTTGATGGGTTTGCTGATCCCATCCCTATTCTTTTCGGTCTTTGGCAAGAATAAACAACTGAGTGTCCCTTCAATTTTACTTTAAGGAAAAATATCACTCAAATTCCCAAGAAAAGCATCAATTTTTTTCAGCCATGCTTTAATATACCTTTGCATATATCACTGTGTTTGCATGCATCCTTTCATGCAATAAGAGGTCTTGAAAATATTGTCTTACCTGGATCATGAAACGGAATCAGGGCAAAGTTGTAAAGCGGTCTCTTGGGTCTTTTTAGAGAGGTCTCCAGAATTTTGGATGCTCCCTCAATGACCTGAACTAAATCATCGTACATAGAGCCAGTCACATCAAACACAAAAGCCAAGGTAGATGCTCCGTCTGGGATTTCTTCCCCCATGGTGCGAGGCTCTACTTCAACATCAGCATCTTGTGCATGGCCAAGAGGGAAAAGGACAAAAAAGGACAGGGCATAGAATCCCACTGCCCAGAGGGAAATACTCATATGGGGATTCATGATTTCTTTCTTCTTCCCAGGTAACCCCCAAACATGCATCTTCCCCACACCATGCATGACAAAAGAGCCAGTCTGTTTGAAAGAAAAATGGAGGAAGGGAAGAAAATTAAAGCATTTGATCTTTCCTTTCCCCAAGTAACAATGAAGCCCCCCCCCCCTTCTACAAAGTAGTTTTACAAACTCAAGGGAGGAAAGAGGACAGCAGGGGAATTCAGCAGCTTTTGCTTGCAAGTAGTGGCTGGTTCGTCTTCCCTTCCCCAGTCTACTCAGCTGCAAGACTTTTGGCAGCCTCTCCGCAGGGCAAGGGAGAGAGTCCCATTCATGTCCTCTTGTTCAGCAGCTGCTGCTGCTGCCTCTAAATTCCTTGGCAAGCAGCAGAGACTCTCCAAAGTCCGGCTGCTGTCAGGAGTCTTTGGCTAGAGAGTGAGGCTTCTTACTACTGCTGCTGTTGCTGCAACAATGCTGCTCAGACTGGAGGCAACTAAGAGGGGATGCTCAGTTCAGTTCAGTACAGCTCACCCTCTCATTAGTCACTCCCACTTCCCGACCTTTGCTTCTAAGCCCCCCACCCTCCCCTTTTAGGGTGACTTGTTTAAAAAGGTATTTAGGGTCACTGGAGTGCTGCAAAAATCACTCAAGACAAATCTCTTTCAGATGCTGCCTTAAAAGTAGAGGCGTTGTTAATTCTCAGGAAAACCTCTGGGGCAAGAAGACAGTACTGTTTTCTCACAATATTTAGCAATGATGATTACAGATGCTGGAAGAAATGGGCCTCATCCTTTCTCTACCCCTGAGGGGTTGGCTCCACTCTCCCTCTAGTAATTTAAACTTTAAGAAATATAGGTGGTTATATAGCAGAAAACACATCTAATGACATTTGGATTTCCAGACTGCCTGTCATGCCCACAGGAAACATCATTTCAACGGAAAGTGGCCCATCACTTTGGTTCAGACAGTCAATGGTTTATTGGAACTTCCGGTATGATGGCGGAGAGGCAGCAGCAAGCTCTCACAGCTGCTTGGGAGCAAAAGGCAACCTGAACTAAATCCTCCCAATCTGACATCTCTCTGCCCCTTAAGTGTCACTTTTGACCAACCAGGGTCTTGAAGGAGGCCTTGGAAAGTAAATTTGCCTCTGAGGATGCAACAGGGTTCCGTCCTGGGCCTGGTCCTGTTCAACATCTTTATTAATGACTTAGATGAAGGGCTAGAAGGCATGATCATCAAGTTTGCAGATGACACCAAATTGGGAGGGATAGCCAATACTCCAGAAGACAGGAGCAGAATTCAAAACGATCTTGACAGATTAGAGAGATGGGCCAAAACTAACAAAATGAAGTTCAACAGTGACAAATGCAAGATACTCCACTTTGGCAGAAAAAATGAAATGCAAAGATACAGAATGGGTGACAATTCCTGGCTCGAGAGCAGTACGTGTGAAAAAGATCTTGGAGTCCTCGTGGACAACAAGTTAAACATGAGCCAACAATGTGATGTGGCAGCAAAAAAAGCCAATGGGATTTTGGCCTGCATCAATAGGAGCATAGTGTCTAGATCTAGGGAAGTAATGCTACCCCCTCTATTCTGCTTTGGTTCGACCACATCTGGAATATTGTGTCCAATTCTGGGCACCACAATTGAAGAGAGATATTGACAAGCTGGAATGTGTCCAGAGGAGGGCGACTAAAATGATCAAGGGTCTGGAGAACAAGCCCTATGAGGAGCGGCTTAGGGAACTGGGAGGGAGCAAGCTTGTTTTCTGCTTCCTTGGAGACTAGGACGCGGAACAATGGCTTCAAACTACAAGAGAAAAGATTCCATCTAAACATTAGGAAGAATTTCCTGACTGTGAGAGCCGTTCAGCAGTGGAACTCTCTGCCCCGGAGTGTGGTGGAGGCTCCTTCTTTGGAAGCTTTTAAGCAGAGGCTGGATGGCCATTTGTCAGGAGTGATTTGAATGCAATATTCCTGCTTCTTGGCAGGGGGTTGGACTGGATGGCCCATGAGGTCTCTTCCAACTCTTTGATTCTATGATTCTATGATTCTATGAACACGAGCACCTGCTTGTCCAATTTTGATGGATTCATTTCAATTGGTGAAACCCAAGGATGTGGACAAAATATTTGGAGGGATGAGGGAGACCAAATGCATCCTAGACCCCTGCCTATCCTGGCTTCTAAAGGAGGCCAGAGGGGGATTGGCCGAGTGGGTAAAGGTGGTGGTTAATGCCTCCCTTCAGGAAGGCAATATTCCAGCGAGCTTAAAACAAGCTGTGATAAAACTGCTGTTGAAAAAACCATCACTGGACCCCACTCAATTTGTCAACTATCGGCCTGTTTCCAACCTCCCTTTAGAATCATAGAATCATAGAGTTGGAAGAGACCTCATGGGCCATCCAGTCCAACCCCCTGCTAAGAAGCAGGAATATTGAATTCAAAGCATCTAGCCTTTGTTTAAAAACCTCTAAAGAGTTCCACTAGGGCTGGGCGGTTTCGTTTCGTAATTTCGTAATACGTTAAAAATTCGTTATTTTTTTTATAACGAAGCAATAACGAACCATTCAGGAGCAACTAAAAAACGAAACGAATTTTTAAATTCGTTTCGTAATTGTGTCGAATTCATTTTTGTCTTCGTTTCGTTATCGTTTTGAAATCGTTTCGTTATTATTTCCGCATGTCTGGGGCAAGTTTTATAGTTGTTGTTTGTTTAATCAGTGAAAAAAATTATAAATATCACACCAACAGTCAACAACAGAGGGAGAGAGAAGCTTCAGAAGTTCCCCCTGTCCCATTTGGAGGTTTTTTAGCGTATTGCGCGGTCGCGTCTGCCATTAACGAATCGATTCGTAATTGTTTCGTATTGTTTTGTAATTTCCGAAATTTCGTAAATATCGAACTTTTTAAAAGAAAAATTTCGGAATTCTTTTAAAAATCGAAACGCAAAAAACCCCAAAAAACGAATCAATTTTAGAAACAAATTTTTCCGTGGTTGCCCAGCCCTAAGTTCCACTGCTGAACGGCTCTCACAGTCAGGAAGTTCTTCCTCATGTTCAAATGGAATCTCCTCTCTTGTAGTTTGAAGCCATTGTTCCACGTCCTAGTCTCCAAGGAAGCAGAAAACAAGCTTGCTCCCTCCTCCCTGTGACTTCCTCTCACATATTTATTGTTTTGTCATGCACTGGGCCTGTAATGAATTGCAGCTAAAAAAGAATATATATATATATAGAAAGGGGGGGGGACAAGAGAGGGGGGTGGTTGAGTAGGGGTGGGTGTGAGAAAAGAAAAGTAATGGAAAAAGAGAATAAGATTAGTAGTGAGGAGACATTTGTGATCTTGTTCTCTCCCGTCAATTGGTGGTATTTTTTCCTTTGGATATTCTAAACTTGATATGTTCCAAGCTAGAATATATCCAAAAGAAATTTGAAAGCACTGATTTTAATTCTGCTGTGTTTCTGAATCCCACAATTGGAATAACACCAAAAGAGCAGGAAGAAGAAACAGGGAAGACACAGCCTGTAATTAGGAAGACCAATTATCTAGATGACACTCAATTGAAAACAAAAGAAGTAAAACAAGGATAACAGAACCTCGCCATTCTGAAACAAAACATCTTAAATTCAATCCTTGTCAACTGCAATTTTGTATTTCACCAAACTCCATAAACTGGAGCAGATGGGGTAACAAAAATCATGTACTCTACTCTCCAAGTCTTTTGTTAAACACCCCAATAAGACAGATAAATCTCCATTCATTGATTTGGCTCCCAAAAAGACAGTTCCATAAAAGATTTATGGTAGGTTTTACCAGTCCTCTAATCCCTCAGTTATTACTCTCTATGTGCTCACATTTGCATTATAAATTTGGAATTTTCACAGAGTGTTCGAGGAGACAAGAACAGGCCTCTTATTGAAAATCACATACCAAACAGTGGGCCAATTCCCATCATCACAAACTGCCCCTCTAACTCCCAGATAAACTGTTCGAGGAAAATGTTTCAGTCATCCTCCTGAACACTTTAACTGGAAGAAACGATCCAACAACATTAAAACCAGAATACCTGAATATGTCTGTCCACCTGTTCAATTGTCCATCTGTCTGTTTGTCCTTCTGTTCAACCATTTGTCCTTCTGTCTGTCCATTTTAATCTGCCCACCTGTCCGTTTGTCCATCTGTTAATTCATCTATCCATTTCTCTGTATATCTGTCCATCCACCTGTCTATCTTAGCAACTGTGACTGAGGGATGTGATCTGCCATTGCCATGGATTTTATTGCTGCATCCTATTTAATATCTGTGTGCAATCAATTAACTCTCTTGTATGAATTTACCTGCATGAATCACGACCTTGGATTCATTATAGTGTTGATGGTGGTTGTATTTCTTGAGTATATATGCTTTAAGCCAAAGTTTAAAGCGATTTTCTGGTATGAAGATAAAATTGCTCAGCCAGGCCTTCAAATGCTAATGAAGGTGATCAGCTGAAACATTCACACCTAACTGCAGCAGGGAAGAGCTCCTTGCCCCATTCCACAGATATATAAACCCATTGTCCTAATTCCAACAGACCTCACTACCTCTGAGGATGCTTGCCATAGATGCAGGCGAAACGTCAGGAGAAATGCCTCTAGAACATGGCTCTATAGCCCAAAAAAACCCACAAGAACCTAGTGATTCCAGCCATGAAAGCCTTTGACAATACATCAAAATTGCACATACATTGCAGCAGACAATTGTGGGTCCTTTGCCCTCCACCTCTGTCATTACATATCTTCCTTTGCTCCTTTCTCCAACAATCTCCATTGTTGTGCTGATGGCACATGAAGATTGTTGTTGCATGGGCCCAGGGTCAAGGCTGTTCTCAATACAACTGCCACTTCCTCAGCCACTGCATCATGCCACCATCAGGCATGTAGCTGGGGGGGGGGCTTGGGGGGCTTCAGCCCCCCCCCCCCCCCAAAATTCTTATGGTGGTCTGTGAGAAGGCCTTACTGGTACATTATTTAGACTGTTATGTTTATTCATATCATGATCTGATCACCATGCTCAATATATCCCATATGCATGGGGGTATTAGGGTAACGATACAAAAGGTTTGCTAGGGTAGACCCCCTTTCACTCAGACTCAGCCCCCCCCCCCCCCCGAACCAAACTCACACCCCTCCCCCCCCCCCCCCCGAAACAAAATCCTGGCTACGGGCCTGGCCACCATCATGGCTGCCTGCTGAATACCACCAGCAATTTTTCCCTATGAGTGAGTGTAGAAATCTAAATAAGCAGTATTAAATTTCAAACATCTGGGGCAATGAAGAAATAATGTCAGCAGACATTTAAATGTCAGAATATTAAATTGCTGTTCAGTCCCATCCTCTTACCAATTATTATACTTCTGAAAATAAAAGTGAGAGCTTTACATATTGTTCCCAAACACACGATAAAAATGTTTTAAAAGAAACAATTGATTTATTGTTTTCTCGATATAAATATAGATATAATTTGGTACTGTTAGCCTGGCCAAGAGCTAGCTGAATAAGACATCCAGTATGCATCCAGTTGATTCTATATCAACATCCAGCATAGCACTAGCTGAAAATTAGTTGCCATTCTGAACTGACTCTAATCCATAACACTCCTTGATTTCTCAGTTCTTGTGGGTTTTTTCGGGCTATATGGCCATGTTCTAGAGGCATTACTCCTGACGTTTCGCCTGCATCTATGGCAAGCATCCTCAGAGGTGAGACCTCACCTAGAATCATAGAATCATAGAATCAAAGAGTTGGAAGAGACCTCATGGGCCATCCAGTCCAACCCCCTGCCAAGAAGCAGGAATATTACATTCAAATCACCCCTGACAAATGGCCATCCAGCCTCTGCTTAAAAGCTTCCAAAGAAGGAGCCTCCACCACAGTCCGGGGCAGAGAGTTCCACTGCTGAACGGCTCTCACAGTCAGGAAGTTCTTCCTCATGTTCAGATGGAATCTCCTCTCTTGTAGTTTGAAGCCATTGCTCCGCGTCCTAGTCTCCAAGGAAGCAGAAAACAAGCTTGCTCCCTCCTCCCTGTGGCTTCCTCTCACATATTTATACATGGCTATCATATCTCCTCTCAGCCTTCTCTTCTTCAGGCTAAACATGCCCAGTTCCCTAAGCCGCTCCTCATAGGGCTTGTTCTCCAGACCCTTGATCATTTTAGTCGCCCTCCTCTGGACACATTCCAGCTTGTCAATATCTCTCTTGAATTGTGGTGCCCAGAATTGGACACAATATTCCAGGTGTGGTCTAACCAAAGCAGAATAGAGGGGTAGCATGACTTCCTTAGATCTAGACTCTATGCTCCTATTGATGCAAGCCAAAATCCCATTGGCTTTTTTTGCCGCCACATCACATTGTTGGCTCATGTTTAACTTGTTGTCCACGAGGACTCCAAGATCTTTTTCACACGTACTCTGAGGATGCTTGCCATAGATGCAGGCGAAACGTCAGGAGAAATGCCTCTAGAACATGGCCATATAGCCCGAAAAAACCCACAAGAACTGAGTGATTCCAGCCATGAAAGCCTTCGACAATACTCCTTGATTTGCTGAAGTCATCTAGGGCCAGACCTGTCAAATAAAAAATATCCTTCAAGATTTTCCAAATTTCAAGACTAAACCTATTGAAAAAATGATGAGTTTTTCATGCTGCTCAGCAGCCATTAATCATAGAATTCTGGCATGACATTATATTTGTGGATATTTTATTTGTGGGTTTTTATCCCACTACAACTACAATTAAACAAAATATTGGAGTTGTCATCTTATGTAAGTAACCAAACACATTTTCCTCCTGCCATTTTTAGGAGTCAGACTCCTTCCCAGCCACAGCCAATCACGGAGCTGGCAGTTCTTCAAAGGCCTAGTGTTTCATCCTGCCCAAAACATTGTCCTCTCACTAAGTAATTTCTCATATTCCTCGGGGCTTTCCTAGAACATCTAGTTGCCTGTGGCAAAGTAGCTGCCTTGAATCCCCATAATAGGAGAATGCCAGGATAAAAATAAAGAAAATAAAACCATAAGTAAATATCAAATAGCATCCCCCACTCACCAAAGTTCTGAAGGCCAACCCTGAACTCACTCAAAGCAGAAAATCCTACAATCATCTTTTTCCATCTCTCTTGTGGTAAAAAATATCCAATAATACCTTTAAAACCTTCAATATTTCATTTGTGTGGATAGTCTATTTGTTGTGCAGACTGCAACTACTTGATAGCCTCATTGTATTCATTGTTACCATGGCCAAATCATTACATGATGACTTTTGGGTGATAACCTTCTCTATTATTTTGTTAGACTGGTATTCAGATGCCATGTATGACGTCCACTACCAGCACATACCAAATGAACTGGTAAAGTATAGCCAATACCCCAGTGATATGACAGAAATAGACCTTATGGAGACCAATAAAACCAGAGTAAAATAACAACAATGATCAAATATTTGCCGGGGGGGGGGGGAGGTCATGATACTCAACGTGAGAAGGAGATGTACGCTGTATAAACCAAAGCTGATTGTGTAGCTGACCAAATTCACTGCCATTCTCACACAGCCTTCTGTAGCTTACTCATTTGGATGATCCTATCAAGTGTCAAACAGATGAATTGTGCTAAAATAATTGGTTGTACAGATTTCATCTGGAATCATGTCACTCAATACAGACAGAAATAAACACTTTTAAGATAACCGGAGCCCCTGGTGGCGCAGTGGGTTAAAGCACTGAGCTGCTGAGCTTGTTGATCGAAAGGTCGCAGGTTCGATTCCGGGGAGCGGCGTGATCTTCCGCTGTCAGCCCTAGCTTCTGCCAACCTAGCAGTTCGAAAACATGCAAATGTGAGTAGATCAATAGGTCCGGCGGGAAGGTAACGGCGCTCCATGCAGTCATGCCAGCCACATGACCTTGGAGGTGTCTACCGACAACGCTGGCTCTTCGCCTTAGAAATGGAGATGAGCACCACACCCCAGAGTCAGACATGACTGGACTTAATGTCAGGGGACTACCTTTACCTTTACCTAAGATAATTTAAAGCATTGCACATTGAGCATTGTACATTGCATAAATTTAACCAATAGGAGTTATCTCACTGGGTTTTGCGCAGTGAGTTAAACCCCTGTGCCGGCAGGACTAAAGACCGATAGGTCACAGGTTCGAATCCGGGGAGAGGCGGATGAGCTCCCTCTATCAGCTCCAGCTCTTCATGTGGGGACATGAGAGAAGCCTCCCACAAGGATAAAAACATCAAATCATCCAGGCGTCCTCTGGGCAACGTCCTTGCAGACAGCCAATTCTCTCACACCAGAAGTGACTTGCAGTTTCTCAAGTCGCTCCTGACATGACATGACTGTCAAACTGACACAGAGTCCTACTGAAGTGAAGGACTTAGCTAAGACCACAGATAAGGTCCATGTCCAGTGAGCTTCCACTAAACCAGATCAGCCAAGACAGAGAACAAAGCAAGTCGGATTGAAGGCAAGGTACAGAGTTTTTTTTTATAATTTAGACTGGAAGAAGTAAACTGCTTCAGCCTCTCTTCACTTGTGTGCTCTTCTTCATTAATATATTTTGCCATCTTGACCACATTGGTGCTTGGCCATACATATATTGATTTTCATGTGTGAAATGTTGGCAGATCAGCTGAATCACTTTGTCTTCAACAGCTTTGGCCCTTGGCAAGGAAAAAGATTTCATGTAACTTGTAAAGGCACTGGCTCATGTGAACTTGTGTAGCAAATTTGCCACCAGTGCCCTGAAGGCTTCCCTCAGCATTTTAAAGAAAACTATAAACCCCTAAGACAGATAGGTCATATTATTATTATTATTATTATTATTATTATTATTATCTTTATTTGTACCCCGCTAGCATCTCCCGAAGGACTCGATGCGGCTTACAAAGGCCAAGGCCACAAAACACAACACAAACAATATAACACCAAAAGCAAAATTAAAAACAGTAAAGCAATATTAACGACATGCAATAGACAGTATATCAAGACACAATAAAAACTGGGCCGGGCTAGAGTAGTGGGTACAGGATTAAAAGTGCTGATGTGACAGGAGGTATACGAGGATTATAGGGCAAGTGCAGTGTGCGGTGTGCAATAATCTTAGTTCTACTAAAAGTGCTTCGAGGACTTGTTATTGGAGATTTCCTATTCTGGAAAGGCACATCGGAACAGCCAAGTCTTCAAGTTCTTTCTAAAGACTGCCAGTGTAGGGGCCTGTCTAAGATCTTTTGGGAGGGTGTTCCAGAGTCGGGGGGCCACCACAGAAAGGCCCTGTCTCGTGTCCCCACCAGCCGCGCTTGTGACGCAGGCGGAATCACGAGCAGGGCCTCACCAGATGACCGAAGTGAACGTGTGGGTTCATAGATGGAGATGCGGTCACTCAGGTAGGCAGGTCCCAAACCGTTTAGGGCTTTGTAGGTAAGCACCTGCACCTTGAATTGGGCTTGGAAAATAAATGGCAGCCAGTGGAGCTCCTTAAACAGGAGGGTTGACCTCTCTCTGTAAGGAGCCCCAGTTAGCATCCTGGCTGCTGCCCGTTGGACCAGTTGGAATTTCCGAGCCGTTTTCAAGAGCAGCCCCACGTTGAGCGCATTACAGTAATCCAATCTGGAGGTGACCAAGGCATGGACCACCCCGGCCAGATCAGCCTTCGCAAGGTACGGTCGCAGTTGGCGCACGAGTCTCAATTGTGCAAAAGCCCTCCCGGACACTGCCGACGCCTGAGCCTCAAGCGTGAGCGATGAATCCAAGAGGACTCCCAAACTGCGGACCTGTGCTTTCAAGGGGAGTGTAACCCCGTCCAACACAGGTTGCCACCCTATACCCCGATCCGGTTGGCGATCGACCAGGAGGACCTCTGTCTTGTCGGGATTGATCTTCAGCTTGTTCCTCCTCATCCAGATCGACACAGCAGCCAAGCATTCGTCCAGCACCCATACAGGTCATGAGTCACTTCAGAACCTGGTCATGTTAGGCAGCCTTTGTTTATGTTTTAAAGCTGAATCCAGAAGTTAGGAGGAGCTCTAATATACCTCCATCAAATTATGGATGTGGCAAGAAGGCTGTAACATTACTTGACTTGGCTAACATTATGAGAATTTTTGCTTCAAACCTGAGCTTGTGTGATATTGATTTTCTATTCTCTGCCTTACATGCCTGAAAACAAGTAATTAGCGCCAACATTCCAAACCTCATCCCTTTCTGAGTGGAAAATTAATCATGTTGAAATCTTTCTTCATTCTGATCAAGTCATACAGCCTAGGATTGGTTTATAAAAAACAGATGTTTATATTCTATGCTCCTCTCCTTCCAGCAATGACATCATGAGAAGCAAGTATTTAACCAGAGCCATGTAAAATGTAGGCAGTAAAACCCAACCATAAAAACAAACCTCCACTGCAAAGCTTTCCTCCTAAATCTATGGAATGAAGACCCCCTCAAGGTTTTGATCTAGATCTCAAAAATAAACAAACAAATGAAGTAGAGAACTGACCACTCTGGGCTCTAGATTTTGATACAGACATCAAAAAGATGGGTTTTTTAGCAGCTTACCCAAGTGTCACACGTTTCCTTTGAATACTGACTCAGTATTTTGGATGTGTTTATTCACTGAAACACATCCAATCTGTCAATCGTTGTTCTATTATAACAAAACAGAACAGAATTGTAATCTGAGAACCATTGTCAATAATCTTTCAGAATTCTTGGAGAATTCTTGGAGATCAGAAGATGTTCTAGCACATTGCTTCTTAAACTGTGAGTCCCAACCCAAAAGGAGCTCAATGCTGGGGTCCTGAATTTTTTTCTGAATGTCACCTAGTATTTGTTTTACAACTTCTAGGGCTGGGCAACCATGGAAAAATTTGTTTCTAAACTCGATTCGTTTTTAGGGGGTTTTTGCGTTTCGATTTTTAAAAGAATTCCGAAATTTTTCTTTAAAAAAGTTCAAAATTTACGAAATTTCAGAAATTACGAAACAATTACGAAACAATTACGAATCGATTCGTTAATGGCGGACGCGATCGCGCAATACGCTAAAAAAACCTCCAAATGGAACAGGGGGAACTTCTGAAGCTTCCCTCTCCCTCTGTTGTTGACTGTTGGTGTGATAATTATATATTTTTTTTCACTGATAAAACAAACAACAACCCTAAAACTTGCACCAGACATGCGGAAATAATAACGAAACGATTTCGAAACAATTTCGAAACAATTACGAAACAATTACGAAACAATTACGAAATGAATTGAAAAATTCGTTTTGTTTTTTAGTTGCTCCTGAATGGTTCAATATCGCTTCGTTATCAAAAAAAATAATGAATTAATAACGAATTACGAAATTAATGAACGAAACCGCCCAGCCCTAACAACTTCATCACATGGGCGGTTTTTTTCACCATCCTAGGATGCTGCCAAGATGGAGCTAGGATGGAGCCCTCTGGAGTCTATCACCTGACGTAGTGCTACTTCTGGTGGGGCTCAGTTCCTGTCTTGGTAGCGTAGTCAGAGGCAGCCCTGAGAACATGGGTTCGCTAAGCTAGGGACAGTGTGGGAGGAAACTGGAGGCAGCCGGAAAATGCTATGTGAATGTAAGGGAATGAAGTGATGTTCTGCCCCATGGTTTCTTCACTGCTACATGGATTTCCCCACTGCTTCATGGATTCCCCCACTGTCCTCCAGCTTATGGACTTCTGTCTGATGAAATCCTAATATATTTACATGTATCATAGAATCATAGAATCAAAGAGTTGGAAGAGACCTCATGGGCCATCCAGTCCAACCCCATTCTGCCAAGAAGCAGGAATATTGCATTCAAATCACCCCTGACAGATGGCCATCCAGCCTCTGCTTAAAAGCTTCCAAAGAAGGAGCCTCCACCACACTCCGGGGCAGAGAGTTCCACTGCTAAATGGCTCTCACAGTCAGTATCTCTTGTACAGTGTTTACAGTGGACTCTACAGAAAATGATTCACCTGAACATCACAAAAAGAAAAACAGGCTGTTTAGCAAGTCTTACAAATGCTGATCTGTTATCAGTAAATATTTGATTTTATACCTTTTTTAATCTACCTATATATCTGAGGTCATGTAAAAATTATCAGGACAACTATCATTACTAGGAAGGATTGCAGCTATTAAAATGACTATATTACCACAAATGTCATATCCCTTCCAAACAATACCTATCTTAAGAAACAACTAAATCTTTAAAGCTTGAAACAAAGACTTGACAAGATATATTTGGCAAGGAAAGTCTGACTTGGCCACGGTGGTCCACGCTTGGTTACATCCCATATAGACTACTGCAACGCTCTCTACGTGGGGTTGCCTCTGACGACTGCTTCAAGTAGTCCAACGAGCGGCAATGAGATTACTAACAGGAGTGGGGTACAGGGAGCATACTACTCCTCTGTTGCGCCAGCTCCACTGGCTGCCAATTAGCTTCCGAGCACAATTCAAAGTGCTGGCGTTGACCTATAAATCCCTAAACGACTCTGGCCCAGTTTTCCTATGAACTATAAAGCCCTAAACGGTTCCGGCCCCACTTACCTCTCTGAACGCATCTCCACCTATGAACCGGCGAGGATGTTAAGATCGTCCGGGGTGGCCCTGCTCTCGGTCCCGCCAGCGTCACAAGCGCGGTTGGCGGGGACGAGAGTCAGGGCCTTCTCGGTGGTGGCCCCTCGGCTATGGAATGCCCTACCCGCGGACATCAGGCAGGCCCCTTCGTTGCTGGCATTTCGGAGGAGGGTCAAGACGTGGCTCTATGAACAGGCGTTCGGCTAACAATGCAATTGAACTCATGACGACGGTATAATTGAACAAGGAAACGGCAGAAGGATTATGAGAACGGGATCTGATTTCACTGAGGCGTTGATGATTATGTGTTTTGTTTGTCCATGTATGATGTGTCTTAATTATTGTTTGTTATATGAATTATTTTGTAAACCGTATTGAGTCGCCGAACAGGCTGATAAATGCGGTATAAAAATGAAGCAAATAAATAAATAAAATAATAAATAAACCATCAAGGTTGTTAAGATCTTTTGAAGGGGCCCTGCTCTCGGTCCCACCATCCTCGCAAGTGTGTCTAGTGGGGACGAGGGACAGGGCCTTCTCGGTGGTGGCCCCTCGGCTCTGGAACTCTCTCCCACTGGAGATTAGAACTGCCCCTTCTCTCCTGACTTTTAGAAAATTGGTGAAAACCTGGCTCTGGAATTTAGCATTTGATGAGTGAGTCAAGAACTTCTGACCACACGGACGGATGGTAATGAATTGTGATTTCTTTTTGGATGACTTCGCTTTATGTAATTATATGATTGCTTTTAATGTATTTTATGTATTAGTGTGTTATATGGTCTGATGTTTTTAAACTACTGTTTATGAATCTTGTTGTAAACCAGCCTGAGTCCCTCTCTGGAGGTCGAGAAGACCAGTATATAAAAGTTCTAAATAAATAAATAAATAAATAAATAAACAAAACAAGCATAAAATTAATGAACTTAACTGACGAAAAGAATAGAGGAGGCCTAGGGCTCCCTGATCTAAAATTATATGATGAAGCGTGTACACCGGACTGTGTAAGGGATTGGACAACCGTTAAGAAGCTGGATTTACTGACATTGGAGGTATTTGACCTCAGACATGGGTGGCATGCTTATGTATGGTGTGATAAGAGGAAAAAAGAAAAAAAATGCAAACCATTTTATCAGATCAGCCATAGTCAAAGTATGAGATACAAAGATAATTTTTACAACAAGACTCCACAATGGATTTTATTATAAATAAGAAAAGGAAACCGAGAAGAAAACCTTATCCCTTGAATCAACTAAGACATTAACAACAAAACTCTTTTAGGCAAATTACTAGGTCTGGGTAACAACGGAAAAATTTGTTTCTAAAATCGATTCATTTTTTGGGGGGTTTTGCGTTTCGATATTTAAAAGAATTCCGAAATTTTTCTTTTAAAAAGTTCGATATTTACGAAATTTCGTAAATGTTAAAAAAAATACGAAACATTAACGAAACAAATACGAAACAATAACGAATCGATTCGTTAATGGCGGACGAGACCGCGCAATACGCTAAAAAACCTCCAAATGGGACAGGGGGAACTTCTGAAACTTCCCTCTCCCTCTGTTGTTGACTGTTGGTGTGATATTATAATTTTTTTTCAATAATTAAACAAAAAACAACTATAAAACTTGCCCCAGACATGCGGAAATAATAACGAAACGACCTCAAACCGATAACGAAACGAATACATAACGAATCCGAAGTATTTACGAAACGAATTTAAAAATTCGTTTCGTTTTTAAGTTGCTCCAGAATGGTTCGTTATTGCTTTGTTATAAAAAAAATAACGAATTTTTAACGAATTATGAATTAACGAAACGAAACCGCCCAGCCCTACAAATTACAAATATAGAGCCATGGGGAAGAGGAAAACCTACAAAATTTCCCTACCCTCACATTACTCATCACCGCCCTCCAACCCAAATTATTTAAAAACAATTCTCAGTCCAAAAGGGATCCCAAGTGGAAAGGTTTAAGAAGCTCTTAACGAGCAGGCAGAAGGATGGCAAATGTTGAATCCATCTTCAGAAAAGGAGAAAGAGAACTCAAGCAGCTACCAACCTGACAATACCAGGAAATGTTCTAGAAAAGACAACTGAACTTGTGCACATTTTTAAAAAATGTGATTACATAGAATCAAAATGGATATATCAAAAGAAGCTTTTGATCTCTTCTTTATGGAGTTACAAGCTAGGTAGATCAGAGGAATGCTGTGAATCTTGATTTCAGTATGGCTATTGATAAAATCTCCCTTTATATTCTTGCAGACAAATATGTGAGGTAGACAATGCCATTGTTGCATGGATTTGTCACTGATTGATTGACTGAATTCAAAGACTGTTCACAAAGGGGTCCATTCCATGCTGGAAGGTAGTGATTAGTGGCATGCCAGGGATTCTGTCCTGGGTCCCATGTTGTTCATCATCATCTTTATAAATGACTTAGATCAGTCATGGGCAAACCTTTTTGCCTTGGGGCCGCATTGTAGGGCCAGCCGGAAGAGGCAGGCTGGGTACATGCTGGGTGGGGAGGGCCCGGGCCCAGGAGAAGGTGGGGCCGGGGGGGGGGGGTGCAGGACATAGAATCATAGAATCATAGAGTTGGAAGATACCTCATGGGCCATCCTGTCCAACCCCCTGCCAAGAAGCAGGAAAATCAAAGTGTCCCCAACATATGGCCATCCAGCCTCTGTTTAAAAGCTTCCAAAAAAGGAGCCTCCACCACACTCCGGGGCAGAGAGTTCCACTGCTCTCAGTCAGGAAGTTCTTCTTAATGTTCAGATGGAATCTCCTTTCTTGTAGTTTGAAGCCATTGTTCAGTGTCCTAGTCTCCCGGGCAACAGAAAACAAGCTTGCTCCCTCCACCCTATGACTTTCTCTCACATATTTATGGGCCTGGATCATCCTCAGGTTGTCCTCACAGCATAAAGACCGGGCTGCTCAGCCCACCCTGATGCTAGGACGAAGTAAGGGAATGCAGCAACTGCCTCGATCCTCCTTCCCCAATCCTCAGGCTGTCTTCTTGGCATTATCCTGGGAGAAGGGCAAAATAGGTGGCAACTGAAGGTGCTCTGGGGGGCTCTCAGCCACCACATGCCTTCCTCGAGCTATCCTCCTGGCATAATGATGGGGCCGCTCGCACTGTCCTTATGCCGGGAGGAGGGTGAGAAACATGGTGGCTAAGAGCACTCCAGAGGGCTCTCAGCTGCTATGTGCCTTCCTCCCCCATCTTTTTGGGATAAGGACACAGCAGACCAGCATGTCTTTCTGCAAGAGGACAGAAAAATTGTGAAGGGCCTGAGGTAAGCACCCAGGGGGCCACATCCAGCTCCCAGGCTTTAGTTTGCCCTTGCCTGACTTAGATGATGGAATATATGGCATATTTATCAAATTTTCAGGTAACACCACTGTAGGCTGGTCCTGCAGTTCCAATTCTTGAACTCCTTACCAGCTGCGTCCGTACCTTGGGAAGGCTGACTTGGCCACAGTAGTACACGCTTTGGTTACATCCCGCTTAGATTACTGCAACGCTCTCTACGTGGGGCTGCCTCTGAAGACTGCCCGGAAGCTGCAGCAAGTACAACGCGCGGCATCCAGATTACTAACGGGTGCTGGGTACAGGGAGCACAGCTCCCTGTACCCAGCTCCACTGGCTGCCGATTAGCTTCCGAGCACAATTCAAAGTGCTGGTGTTAACCTATAAAGCCCTAAACGACTCCGGCCCTGTTTACCTCTCCGAACGTATTCTCCCCTACGAACCATCAAGACCACTAAGATCGTCTGGAGGGGCCCTGCTCTCGGTCCCACCGCCTGCACAAGCACGGCTGGTGGGGACGAGGGACAGGGCCTTCTCGATGGTGGCCCCTCGACTTTGGAACTCCCTGCCATTAGAGATCAGAACTGCCCCCTCCCTCATGACGTTCAGGAAACTAACAAAGACCTGGTTGTGGAACGCGGCATTTGACAACTGATTTAATTCTTTGCCCACATGAAAGGAGGATGATGAATGGGATTGTGATGGTGTTGGACGATTTGGCTCTTTTAACTGTGATGATAATGTTTTAATGTGTATGGTGCTGATATTTTAATCGTGTTATGAAGTGGCATTGTGTTGTTATTGTATATTCTTTGTATGTTAACACATGTTGTGAACTGGTCCGAATCCCTCTTTGAAGGTGAGAGGGTCGGTATATAAAACCTCGAAATAAATAATAATAAATAAATTTCCCCATGAGTGTCCTTACTTCAGTTTTGAGAAGCAGGTTTACTATATACTGGGAAATTAAGATATCTGGACTTGATTCTGTCTGATGCTTCTCTTTGCTGGATTGGGACCACAAAGTCCTGACATAAGCTAGTTAACAAAAATCAAGGATGCTGTCCTGAGCTAACCTAAGCAGAATAGAAAAACCAGAATCAGATCAAAGCTGAACATTACTTTGAGAATTTAAAGAAATGAAAGTATTTAGAAATAAATGTTTCTTGACACAAATTCAGTATCATGATGCTAACTTGCCTTCAGATTACATGAACCACACAGCAGGATGTAGCCACCAGTGCTCCTTTCTCACAAAGTCTTTGTTGTGGTAAAGCAATCTCTGCACGTAACCCACATACTTATAACCACAGATATTCAAACAATTTTCCTTCTCATAAACACTGAGATTTCCCTCACACCTTCTCAATTATCCTTTCTCTCTTTAAGTACTGATACCATTGTGTTTATTTAAATAATAATAATGAGTTTTGCTTGATGCTATCATTGTCATGTCAGTCTTTGTTGTGGAGAGAAAAAAACGGTGGGATGAATGATCTGACCTTTGCATCACACCAGAAGCTTTCATGCCATTGATTCCACCACCTGAACACAAACATCAGTCCCGTGCTCAACCAGGGAGTACCATTAAAAGCAAGCAAACAAACAAATATGCTTTAAAAATAGATAGTTGTGTGTGAACGGAACTGGTTCTTTCATTTTTCTTGCCTCTCTCACTTAGTTTCATCCCTGGTCTTAGCTGTGTGTTATGTATAAAAAGGCCCACTGTTATCAAACCAATTTCACATTAAGTATGGTGTTATCTCTATTAACATAAGGGCAGTATGTATGTATGATTATCTACATTTGGTATGAGGGTCAATCCTCACCATCTCAGGTATTTCGGGGAAATTCTGAAATCCAGAAGAATTGTTGCAAAGCCCTTGTACATAATGCTGGGGCCTTTGCACACCATGATTCTGTTCAACTGCAACATATAGGATCCTGAGATATGTAGTTTGGTGAGTCATCAGAAAAACTCTCTGGCTGAGAATTCTAAATGACCAATCCCAGAATTTCATATGATGTAGCCATTGCAGTTATAGTAGAATCGTAAATCTATATGTGTGTGGTGTGAAAAGGTCTTTTGAGGTGACAAGCAAGGACCCTACTAGATGGTCTGGATATGGGAATGAAAAATTTGCCACTATAGCAATGACATTATAGCAACTACACTAGGGGGCTTCTGAGAAGGTTAAGAATCATAAAAGGTATTCCCACTACTACACAGATCTCACCCAAGGCCCAGTGCTTTGTGAAGCATTTCTCCCTGACATCCTCACATAGCAGGGGAGTAAGGCATGTGTTGTAGTAGAGCCTGTGAGTAACGTTATAAACAGTAGTATGGGTGCCGGGGGGGGGGGGGTATATCGGGAGCAGGAATCTGAAGATGAGCAGCAGAGAAGGAGGATCTGGGACATATTTACAGCACCTACAGATGAGGAGTCGTTTGAAGGATTCTCTGGGGATGATAGGTCAATGAGTGAAGGAGAAGAAGGAGACACCATGGATTGGACTAAGATAAGAGAAGTGCAAGCTATTTGTGAAGAGCCAACAACTAGTGATACCTTTATGGGGTTCTCTGGGGGTGAAGACTGGCAATCAGGGGATCCAACGGAGTCTTGGGGGGGACCTAAGTCTTGACAGGAGATGGAGGACTTGTATGGAAAGACAAGGGAATTCACATGAAGAGCTGGGAGCAGCTGCAGGGGATAATGATGGGGCGGTGGTCAGTTCATCTTCTGATGATATGTAAATAAAAGTGGGTTCAGGGGTAATGGGTCCTTGCAGAAGGCAAGATGTTGGTGAGCGTTTGTGTGTTGGGTGCTGTGTATTGGAAAAGATTCTTGTAGACTTGTTGCTGCCTGTTTCATGTTCAGCGTTGGATCTGCAGTTTGGATCTCCTGATCGTTTGCGTGTTATTGACCCAAACTGGCTTTTCGTGAATGTGGATTTCTCCCTTCCTGGACCTGGACCGGCTTGGCTAAAGACACTGCTTCTGTGGACACTGGAGCAGCGCTGTTTCGGATTTCTCCCACTTCAACCCTAGACTTCGGCTGATGATGCTTCTCTTCCTGCGGCTCCTCCTTTTTGTTAACCATTTGTGTACTGTGCCTTTTGATTTTGCCTCAGAGCGCTTTGTTTGCTTCGTTCCTTTTGCATCCAATTAATCTGGATTATATCTCTGTTTACCTTTTGGACCAGGTCTGGTTTGTTTCTTGAGTTTTGTCCAGTGGCACTGCATTTAAGTACCTCTGTGTCCTTTTTCTTTTGTTTTAATAAACTCTGTTTTGATGCCACTTTTGAGTCTGGCCCTTTAGGGTGTCTGTGATTCCAACACCATGCTTGGATTTGTTTTCATTGCCCAAAATACAGTAAATACAGTAAAAACATTGTCTTTCCAAATATACAAGTTATTTGTTACATTTCTAGCCACCTGTCCTTCAAGGAGTTAACAGAATCCTTCCTTCAATAAGCATCCTTCCTATATCATCACAACAGTTTTGTGAGGCAGGTTCGGTTGAAAGGGAGACCACCTTGTCAGCCTCATGGCTCAGAAGAGACTAGAATTTGAACTCCCAGATCTCAGTACAAAACTCTAGTAAACACTATGCCAGCCTGAACGTTAAGTCAACCTGGCATTCTAAAATAAATCAACACTTGGAGTTCTTTGAAGTACAAAGGAACACTGTTGCATTGGCGACAGTAACACCTAATTAATCAAAGCTAGAAAACTATCTCTCTATATAAAAAAAGGGGGGGTTGACATTCTGGATAATGCATTTTGAATGATGTGCTGCCTGTCTTCAACACCATATGTAGTAATATTTTCCTAAGCTTTGCAATAGTGAATCACAATGACACTTATATGAAACTTCTGTGGGGCAAAGAAAGGAGGAAGTGGGAAACAGTAAAAATAAAATCTATGTATTTTTGGGCCACTACTGAATGGAATATCTTGCCACCAGAAATGTTTAATTTTTCTTTTTACAGCACACATAAGGGGTTTCAGTAATGTCTTTTCAAGATGGGCTTTTAGGAAGCTTTTCTGCTGGAGGTTCAACAATCCTTAGGCAATGTAGCATTTACACTTTATGAAAGTTGTGATGTTTTGACTGCCAAAATACTGTGAGGACTGATTTTTTTTTTTAGTTCACAGTTCAAGCAATCATTGTGAAGGAATCATTGTTCCAAGTTTCAGGAAGGAGTGATTCAAAGCCCAGAACCACAGAACTGAAAAGCTCTCCCAAGAGTGTAATAGTTCAGCTTCCATGTATTGAGGCAAAAGTCATTATACTTAAACTATCCAAACAGATGTTTATCAGTTCTCTGAAAATCAAAATGCAAGAATTTCCTTGATTTTCCTACACAACACTCTGCCGCACCCTGATTTCTTCACAATTCTTTGATTAAATTTGCTTTGTATAAATATGCTGCACCAGTCCAACATTCTACTCATACAATAGCCAACTAGTTACCCACCAGAGAAATATGAGGTCAACTTCACCCTTGGTTCCCAACAATTAATGTGTAGCCTATATCCTCTAATTAAGAAAGTGGAACAGGGAGGGACCATCTTGCCTTTCGCCCTAGGCACCAGAATATCCTGGGCTGACTCTGTACAACCCTACACAACTCTTTCTGGACCCAAGAGGGGCAGGTGGTCAGAGAGGGGCATATCATAAGAGAGGAGCATGGCGTAGTCAGAAAATGAAATCCTAGGTGTCATACACATATAGTGATTCCCCTACACATATGGCTGTACTTTTCTGGCCATTATACAAAGTATACATTCAGTCTATGGTTAGTGGAATTACATAAATGTAATAATTTCACATGGGCCTAAATTCTTCTGTTAGTCTCAACTAGACTGCAGCCACTGAATGAGTTAGATTTATCTATAGATAGTTAAAAGAGCTGGTTGATTAGATCTAATCCAATAGTGACTAACAAACAGGATGCAGTTGTACATTTTTGTATTGTGCAAAACTCTTTTTAGTCCCTTCTATCAGCCTCATCATATCTTCGGTGGTACTCTTGTTCGCTGCTCAGCGTCAGGAAGCCACCGCCATATGCTCCACCTCACTGGGCTCCTCCGGCAGCTCTTCACACAGAGGAAAGCGTGGTCCACGCGGCTTCCCCCATTGAAGGAATGGCAACACAGGAAGCCTCTTGTGTTACGAGGTCGGTGGCGGCACACTGGTTCCACCTTCCTTCATCCACGGAGCCATCATGATGTTATCAGTATTCCAGTTCTAAAAATCTTTACCTGCAAATCTCTATAGTATGTAAAAGCTAAAAGAAAATTATTTTGTATTACAGCTAGGAGTGTAATTATTCACTAATTTTGTTCTGAAAAGAAGGAATGATTTTGGAATTTTTCTTCCTACTCTGAGAAAGTCTAAAAAAACTGCAGTTTTCAAAGATTATTTGCACTCCAATACATATTCTATACAAAATGTGCATGTGGAGTTTTGCACAAAAATGCATTTTCCGTGTAAGAAAATGCATGTTTTCTACAGAAAATAAAAGTTATGTGTAGACATTTTATTTTCTGTGCAGAATTTCCTGTGCAGAAATTGCAGTGTTCTGCTCAAAAAACAGCCCATGTGTGGCCTTTGTACACAATAACTCCAAAATTGCAAAGCTTCCTGTCTTTAGGAAAAAGGCAAAAGATTTACACGATCTGAAGAAAAACCTGAGTTTTTTCAGTCCGTCATTATCTTCATTAGAGTTTCCCAACACTTAAGAAACACATTTTTGTCATTTTCTAATCCTTTCAGCTTAAAGACCTAAGAAAATCCAAAGTCAGCTACATTGGGAATTCCAGTTACACATAGAGATACCAGGAAAGCCAGTGGCATGAGTTGACTATGGGATAGGAAATTGCTTCCTTGCTACACCACCGTCACAAATGAAGAGGCCACACACATGATTGGGTTAAATAAGGACAGCTTTTATTATTGTTACCTAATTAGAAACTAAATCTACCTACCACCATAACTGAGCAAAAAACTTCTAACCATGAACTTGGCATTGAACTTGGCCTTGACTTGGCCATGCATTTGGCAATGAACTGTTCCAGGAATTATTAATGTCCATCTTCAAAATCTCAGGCCACTCTAATTTTTCTTGCCCCCCTCCCCCCAAATATTATCCTAGGGCCAGGTTACAGTTGCTGGACCATCCAAATGGGCCTCTTGGGGGTGCACCGAAGTCAATATCCATCCCGCTCATGCTGCATCAGGTATGCCTATTTAAGTCCCTACCCTCCCAATTTGCCTTCGTGTAACAGTATAGGGTAGGCAAAAAAAACATCCCCTCCACAAGGGGAAGAGGGGCAAAAAATCCTACCTGCTCCCCCTGCGGGCGACGAACTCCATTATACTATTAATGGGCGGGAGGGTCGGGTTTTCACTGTCCTTGAAGGAACTAGAGAGGGCAGCAAACTTGCCAGGCTCCACCCTTGGCCAAAAGTAGTCCCTGTGGACTAATGTTGGGCAGGCCTCTCTTGAGTGGTGGAGGTGGCAAAAACCTTCCCCGCCCCAGTTTCGCTGGGACAAGAATGGCCAATGCCTTTTGAAAAATCCCAGCACTTCCACCCTTTGAGCTCTTACTCCAACAGACAGGTTGCCAATACAAATACCCCAATTACTCTGCAATGCACAACTCTGTGCACCTGATTCTTTTGCATATTGCTATTCTAGGGGAATGCAAGTCTCCCTCTCCTTCACTGCTCTCATGGTGAGTGGAAAGTTTAGGCTCTTGCCAATTTGAAGCGATGGGTTAGTTAACCAGTGCAGGGAGAGGAAAAGAGAAGAGAAAAGCTTGAGTGCTTTACATCCAACTATCAAGAGAGTTCACTTCGACAGGTCTCTTATTCAAAGGTTCTCCCAAATCATGGAAGTGCTCCTGCTCAGTCTGTGATTAAATATGGACTCCTTTGTGTAAATTTTAATAGTGTGTAGAAGGGAGGAATAAAAATCACATATATGATTTCCAGTACTATCTTAAATGTGCACCAAATGAAGAAGTTCGTAAAGTAGAACCTTGGCTATAGCACTCATCTATAGGTTCGTCTTCATGAAGAAAATACAAAGAGGGCCTATACACAGATGGAGGGAAGGATTATGAGAAGTACTTGAAGTACTTGTGGTATTTGTTTACCTCTGGGATACATGAATTCCTGTCCCTGCCTTTTGGTTGCCTTTAGTAAATTGGGACCGTTTTAAGTCAGATGCATTTTCTTCAGATTCCTTCAGAGCAAAGATATTATAAAATAAATTCCAGTGTTCTTTAAAAAATAATTTCAGAAAATAATCTAAAACTCTTCTTTACATAGAAGTGGACAGATTCCTTCTGTAAAGAACATGAGGAAGAATGAAGACTTGAGAACAATCCTATTCAAAGTAGTGGTCCGGAGATTGGCACCAGTCCATATAGCAATTGCCAGTCCCTGGTTGTAGCCAAAGGACACAAAAGTAGTATTGGTCTCATGAATCAGATATCTTAGGAAGCATTGATTGAGCCCATCTCTGAGAAAGCTTTCAGACAGCGCTAAAATTTTAAAAATCTAAGACAAAAAATCCAGGAACCTGACAGCAGGTCCACCCACAGACCTGTCAGTCTTGGAATATGGTCCCCCACGGTCTTCATAGCCTTCCTCTGTAGCGGATCAAGATAGAGGGCAGACGGGGACATCCAGCAGAAATATATATTTTTAAAAAAATCCCTCCATTATACACTGGACTGTATATGTGCACATGTGAATATCTTAATATAAACACAAGCAGATTTGCATGTGTGCATATGAGGTCCAGAGCATTACAGATGGAATTTTTTTAAAACACCTTCTGTCAGATCTCTCTTTCCACCCAATTCTTAATTCAACCTCTGTTTAAGATTATAAAGTGTAAAATTAAGAGTTTCAGAGAGTTCTAATTGCTCTCCATTTGTGCTTCCTTTGAACCACCTGTGTGTCCATTTGACTGCCCAATCAGCTGATCAGCTGTTTTGGTCTTTTGTGCTAGAGAAGTCTACACAGGGTGAGGGAAGGAACACACGTGTTTTGCATGACTGCAAGGATATAATTATGCAAAGGTGCACTTTTAGAAGGCTTAATTGGGTTATAAGGACACCTTTTTAACACGTGCTTTTTAGTTCTTAACCCGATCCCTCCTGCACTTTGGCTAAATGTTGTTTAGCCACCCCACCCCACTCCAACCAGTTATTTCCCGATTGTACAGCATGTTGTAAAAAAGATCGAAGTAAACCTTGGCAGGAGGGACAAACAATCCCACCCACTGCCCACAAGTGCAAAAGGTTGATGTTCAGCTGGACACTACTTAATCGAAGATAAAAGACTAGGACAAAGGGGGAAAGACTCTCTTATCCCACCTCAGCATTAATATTATTGAGTGACCAACTGTGATGTAGTTATTGACCGATGTATCTGGTAAATTCGCCGCCACCACCTCAATTATATATGTCTGAGGAAAACATATGTGTGAATGTGAAATTGGTAAAACTTGTTCAAGCCCTTGGTTTTTCTTTAGAGACTGCTTCTTTCACTGACTGGACGGGAATTGAGTTGTCTTCAGGCTAACAGAGGTCTAATGGTTGTGACAGACCGAGGCAGACACCAGTTTAAAGATGACAACACAAACAGGTTTATTTTAAACTTGGTGAACAAATCAACTCTTAATAAGAGTGGCACAAAAGCGTAATACGGTTTACTTGAGGCTTAGCTGGTTAAACAGGTAGTCTTCACTCAAGACTTTAACTTTTGTTCCCTGTGAGTTCCTTGTTTCACACTGTTCACTAACTCTGACACAGTGTGTCCCTGAGAACAGCCCACTGACTGCCTCACAGAGCAAAATAGGCTTTCCTACACTGACCCTACTCTGTACAGTGCTTCAGGAACCTCTGCCTATCCTATGTTCTAATTACAAGGCTCACTTCAAAAGTTCTCCCTGTCTAAATTCTTCACAGCTCCCTCTTCCTAACTATCCTTCTACACTCTTCGATGTTTAAAGTTCTTTTCTCCTAGCTTGTCAAATAAGACAGCCTCTTTTCCCTCTCAAAGCGAACTCCTCCTCTGACTGCTCTAGCCAATCAGGAGTCGGCTGACTCCTCCCTCTTGCCTCTAAGCTCTCCTGCCTATCTCTGAACATGTCAGCTACTGATTTTCCAGGCTTCGGCCTTCCTGGCAAAAGGTTAGATTCATTACACATGTATATAGAGATATTGACATTCTGATATAGAGTTAACAGTCACGAAAAAGCATGCCACTGTCTTGGAAAGGCTATTTTCCCTTTTTTATTTCCAGCCATTGAAAATTTATATGGACAATACTTCATGCTGAAACTTGCATGGGAGCCTGGTGTTTGGGACACTGGGCTCGATCAGAAACTGAATACATAAGGCTTCAGAAGACCCACGAGGGTCATTATGTTCACATATCAGGGATATTTAATCCCATCACAAGTCATTTCTTGCACCTACTGTTCAGGGGACACTAGCCCCTCTTTCATCATTGGACAGAGGGAAATCTACATTGGAAACAGGTGACATTCTCACATTAACTGGGGTGTGCCGGACTCCCGCCTCCACAGGGAGACCTCATTGACATCATCCAGGCTTGACCAATTGTGGCCAAGGCAGGTCCAACTGGGGGTGGTGGGAACTTTGAATCTGACATGTTTTGCTGTATAATGTATCTCAGCTTATCTTGGGTGCATGTTTTGCTGTATAATGTATCTCAGCTTATCTTGGGTGCAGATTACCGCAGGTTGGAATCACTTTCAGCTGAAATTAAATAAATACCTCAGTGGCTTCTGCTTCAACTTGGTGATATTTATTCTGAAATATTGGCTTCTTTTTCTCACCAGGCTTAACCCACAGTGGCTTGGATCTTAAATTGCTCAATAACAATACTAAATTTCAAACTTTATGTCACTCACTTTGGGAAGGAGGAAGATGCCATAGGCCAAGCATCTTAAGTTGAATGTGGGTTAAATGCACAAAATTCTGGCAAAACTTGGGATATGTGACTCAAAAATTGCTTTTACCTGGAAAAAACCCCCATCTCTCTAGGAATTTCTAGGCCATTCAGGATGGCTACATGGTCAACTTTCATCAGAGGCTGACCAGCATAATCCGATGGTTAACTTCTGGCAGAGTCATTCAGGAGGTCATAAAGTTTCTGAGAAATGAGATATTATTCAAATCTGCAAATAACCAAAGCACAAAAGTTAAACCTGAAAATGTGAAAGTCCAACAGTACTTTCCATTGCTTTGAGCACATTTCTTCTCAATCTTACTTCCAGGATTGACATTCAAAAACTTTCTCATTTATCCTTAAGAAACCACAGCTTACACCAAAGCTTTTAACAGTAGCATATCGAATCCATCCATGCAAACGTTTCTTCTCTTTCTCTCATCTCTACTAACGACTGCTTGTACTTTTAAGGGTTTAATACCTGATAGCAAGGATTTAAAATGTCACTGTTTTGCACTGTTGCTGATGAGAAGAAATATCTGTGTTAATACCATGTGGAGAAGTATCACATCAACATATTGGTTCCAAGAAAACACACAGTCCAACTCTTATCCCTGCCTTGAAACATGGCATTATGCTGCAGATGCTCAGATTATCATTTGTGCCACTGAAGAATGTACATCTGTTCAACGTATGGTACAAAAATGTTCCAAGATCTTAAGTGTTTAGGAACTATTGTCATGATAGGTTGTTGTAGGTTTTTCCGGGCTATATGGCCATGTTCTGGAGGCAATTTTTCTCCTGACATTTCGCCTGCATCGATGGCAAGCATACTCAGAGGTAATGAGATCTGTTGGAACTAGGAAAAATGGGTTTATATATCTGTGGAATGACGAGGGTGAGACAAAGGACTTTTGTCTGCTGGGGCTAGCTGAGAATGTTTCAGCTGATCACCTTGATTAGCATTCAATGGCTTGGAAGCGCCTGGGGGGAATCTTTTGTTGAGAGTGATTTGATGTGCCTGTTTGTTTCCCCTCTGTTGTTTTGCTGTTGTAATTTTTGAGTTTTTTAATACTGGTAGCCAGATTTTGTTCATTTTCATGGTTTCTTCCTTTCTGTTGAAATTGTCCACATTCTTGTGGATTTCAATGGCTTCTCTGTGTAGTCTGACATGGTGGTTGTGAGAGTGGTCCAGCATTTCTGTGTTCTCAAATAATATGCTGTGTCCAGGTTGGTTCATCAGGTGCTCTGCTATGGCTGATTTCCCTGGTTGGAGTAGTTTGCAGTGCCTTTCATGTTCCTTGATGCGTGTCTGGGCACTGCGTTTGGTTTGGTGGTTTGGTTGTCCACAGCTGCATGGTACACGGTAGACTCCTGCAGAGGTGAGTGGATCCCTCTTATCCTTTGCTGAATGTAGCATTTGTTGGATTTTCTTGGTGGGTCTGTAAGTGGTTTGTATGTTGTGTTTCCTCATCAGTTTCCCTGATGAGAATATCATCAGTACTGTCATGCTGATGATCCAGAGCATAGCTTTCAACACTGATCCTTTCAAGGCATCCAACTTTTTTACAACAATGCAAAAATGCTACAGTCCCATAATTAACTAATCCTTTCTAATTATGAATTATTTATTCCTTTGTTGTTACATAATCATTTTATTAAAAATGAAAGAGGGCTGGGATTAATATAATTATTTTGATATTTGAGCTACAGGTAGTTTTAAACACTCAAATATGTTCTGTATGTTTTAATGAAAGATATACAGGTCACTATCACCCTCTGCTGGTAGATTAGATCAGATGTGTTGATACAAAGGGCACAATCCAGATTTTAGGTCCCATTTGCAGTTTAGTAAAGCACCGGAGGAGCTCTCTGGCTGAGAATTCTAAATGTCTCTCCATACCAATCCCAGAATAGAACTGTAATGGTAAAATGGAATAATAGTTTTATATATTTTTAGGTGAATGGGTCTCTGTTTGACTGACTTCTCTGAAATAAAATCTCCATATGGTTTGCATTACCAAAAGCTGGGACAAATCGCTCTCCCTAGCTGTGTGTCTCTGGGACAAATCACTCTCCCTAGCTGTGTGCTTCTGGGTAGTCAGGAATTGAATTAGACTAGAGCTTTGTGGTTTCTACAGGTTTCTAGTCTGTTCTCAGGGTAGACTTGTGGCTAGGTTGTTTCCTGTATCTACAGCAGGGGTTCTCAAATTGTGCTCCTCGGAGCCCCTGGGGTTTCGAGAAAGATGATGAGGGCCTTCATGGTGCCATGCTGCTTCCCAGGCATGTAGCCAGGGGGGGGGGGGCTCGGGGGGCTTCAGCCCCCCCCCCCCCGAAATTCTCATGGTGGTTCGCGAAAAGGCCTTACTGGTGCATTATTTAAACTGTTATGTTTATTCATATCATGATCTGATCACCATACTCAATATATCCCATATGCATGGGGGTATTGGGGTAATGATACAAAAGGTTTGCTAGGGTAGACCCTCTTTCACTCAGACTCAGCCCCACCGAAACTCAGCCCCCCCGAACCCCCCCTGAAAATTTTTTAGCCCCCCCCCCCCCCCCCCGGAAACGAAATCCTGGCTACGGGCCTGCTGCTTCCCGTCTCCTTCTTTTTCCTCCTCCTGATAAATGCAAGGAAATAAAAGTTTTAAACTGCCAACAATAATAATAAATAACTTTATTTTTGTATCCTGCCACAATCTCCCCAAATGGGCTTGGGGCAGCTTACATTGGGACAATCCCAGTCAAACATACAGTTAAAACAAAGCAGCAGCAGCCATGTTCTTCTGTAGCACAGACCCTTTTTCCTCTACCTCCCTCACTGCCCAGACTCTTTTTCTTGCCACCCAGACCCTCTTCTTCCCCCACCCACCCCACACACACTTTCTTTGCTTTCAAAAACCTATTTCCCTTCCACCACTCAGGTGTGCTTTGATTGAGTTTTTCCTGCATGGCAGAAGGTGGTTGGACTGGATGGCCCTGGGTAGGCCCGTAGACAGGATTTTGATTCGGGGGGGGGGGGGGGGCTAAGTCTGAGTGAAAGAAGGTCTACACTAGCAAACCTTTTGTATCATTACCCCAATACCCCCATGCATATGGAATATATTGAGCATGGTGATCAGACCATGACATGAATAAACATAACAGTTGAAATAAGAATTTGAGGGGGCTGAAGCCCCTCAAGCCCCCTCTCCCCATTACATGCCTGGCCCTGGGGCCTTTCACCGAAATACTGTTAAGTTTGATCGCTATAAGAGATAGCCAGGGTGATAGACTTCATCGCTCCCAAACACCCTCTCTCATTGCGTAGAAACACACTTGGTTTACTGGGGAGCTGGCAGTGATGAAGCGCACGAGAAGAAGTGCAAATGGAGGAAATCCCAAGGTGTCTCTAACCGAACACAGGCTAGAGCCTCACTTAGGGCCTATACCGCGGCTATACAAGTAGCCAGGGAGAACTCCTTCACACACACACCCAAACCCCCCCAAGGCGGAGGAGGTCTTCAATGACCCACAACTCGGTGCTGCGAGTTTGCACACCACTTTGCAGATAAAGTCGCTCAGATACACCTTGAGTTGGACTCCAGTTTAAACACAGTGGCAGGGGAGGTGACTGAGGCATCTGCTTGTCTGGTTTTGTGGGATTCTTTTCGGCTTGTTCATCCTGAGGATGTGGAGGAGGTCCTTGGAGGCGTGAGGGCGACCACGTCAGCTCTGGACCCTTGCCCATCTTGGCTCATTAAATCGGCCAGAGGTGGTTTGATCGATTGGTTTATGTTGATCATTAATGCATCGTTGGAGCAAGGGATTTTTCCATCTGGGTTAAAACAGGCTGTGGTCAGACCACTCCTGAAAAAGACCTCCCTTGACTCCACGGTCTTGAGCAACTACAGACCAATCTCCAACCTCCCTTTCTTGGGTAAGGTGTTGGAGCGGGTGGTCGCCTCTCAGCTCCAGGGTTTCCTGGATGACCTCAATTACCTGGACCAGTCACATCGCCTTGGTGGATGACCTCCGCAGGGAGCTGGACAGGGGGAGTGTGACCCTGTTGATTCTCTTGGACATCTTAGCAGCTTTCGGTACCATCGATCATGGTATCCTTCTGGGACGACTCTCCGGGATGGGCCTTGGAGGCACGGCCTTGTCGTGGCTCCGGTCCTTCCTGGAGAGTCTCTCCCAGATGGTGAAGCTGGGAGACACCTGCTCGGACCCCTGGCCTTTGACCTGTGGGGTCCCACAAGGTTCCATTCTGTCTCCCATGCTTTTTAACATCTACATGAAACCGCTGGGAGAGGACATCCGGAGTTTTGGAGTTGGGTGCCATCTCTATGCAGATGAAACGCAACTCTACTACTCTTTCCCACCTAACTCCAAGGAAGCCCCTCGGGTACTGGACGAGTGCCTGGCCGCCATGGCTGTCTGGATGAGGAGGAACAAGCTGAAGATCAATCCCGACAAGACAGAGGTCCTCCTGGTTGATCGTAAACCGGATTGGGGTATAGGGCAGCAACCTGTGTTGGATAGGGTTGCACTCCCCCTGAAGTCACAGGTCCACAGTCTGGGTGTCCTCCTGGACTCATCATTTATGCTCAAGGCTCAGGTGTCGGCGGTGGCTGGGAGGACCTTTGCACAATTAAGACTTGTGCGCCAACTGCGACTGTACCTCGTGAAGGCGGATCTGGCCAGGGTGGTCCATGCCTTAGTCACCTCCAGATTGGACTACTGTAATGGACTCTACATGGGGCTGCCCTTGAAAATGGCCCGGAAATTTCAATTGGTTCAACGGGCAGCGGCTAGGTTGTTAACTGGTGCTCCTTACAGGGAGCGGTCAACCCTCCTGTTTAAGGAGCTCCATTGGCTGCCATTCATTTTCCAGTCCCAATTCAAGGTGCAAGCTCTTACCTACAAAGCCCTGAATGGTTTGGGACCCACCTACCTGCATGGCCGCATTTCTGTGTATGAACCCACACAATCCCTTCGATCATCTGGGGAGGCCCTGCTTCCGCTCCCACCTCCATCACAGGCGCGATTAGTGGTGACAAGAGAGAGAGGTGGCCCCGTGACTCTGGAACTCACTCCCCAAGGACGTCAGGCATGCCTCAACTCTGGCAGCCTTTAGGAGGAGCCTGAAGACATGGTTGTTCCAGTGTGCCTTCCCAGAATAAGGAAACTCCCAGCAATATGTCCTCTAAATGCACTTTATTATTGATCTAGGAGTGTCTGCATGCCCATCCCTCTCTGAAAACTCTATCCTAGTCATATTTCACCTGTTCATGCTCAGCAATATTTTTAAATTTTAATTATTACATTTGGCCCAGCCACAGGTTTTTAAACGTCGTTGTGTTACTATTAATGTTTATTGCTTATTTTCTGTTATGAGTTTTATTTTTATTATTTTGTATACTTGTTATTGTTTTTATTATTCATGTATTGTGGGCTTGGTCTCATGTACCAAGTCCCTTGGGGAGATGGTAGTGGGGTATAAATAAAGTTGTTATTATTATTATTATTATTATTATTATTATTGAGCTCTTTTGTTGTTTTTAATGTCCCTGGCAAGCCTGAGCTCATTTTCTTCTTTAGCTTTGTAAACCCTTTCTTTCCAGGAGCTGGTTATTCACTTCAATTCCTCTTTGTGATTTCTCCCCTTTTACACTTCTTGTGCATGTCTCTTTTGAGTCTTAGCCCAATTAGAAGTTCTTTGGACAACCATTCTGGTTTCTTTGCACTTGTCTTATTTTTGCTCTTTGTTGGCACTGTTTGCAATTTCATCTTGAGTATTTCACTCTTGAAAAATTCCCATCCATCCTGAACTCCCTTGTCTTTTAGTATCAGCATCCACGGAATGCCGCTCAGTATTTCCTTCATTTTTTGGAAGTCAACTCTCCTAAAGTCCAGAATGTGGGTTTGACTTGTCTTAGCTTCAGCCTTCCTTCGTATCGCAAACTGCAGGAGCACATGGTCACTTGCCCCTAAGGATCTGACCACTTTGACTACATCAATCAGATTCTCCAGGTTTGTTAGGATGAGATCGAGAGTAGCTGACCTCCTTGTTGCCTCTTCTGTTTTTTGGACCATAAAATTGTCTGCAAGGCAATCAAGGAATTTGTTGGACTTTTTAGTCTTGGCCAAGTTTCCAGAAAATATCAGGATACTTAAAATCATCCATCTTTTCTTTGTGCCCGTTTGGTCAACTGTTGGCAGAAGACTTTGTCAAGTTTTTCATCCTGGCTAGGAGGTCCGTAGTAGACACCCACAACGAGATCACCTAGAATCATAGAATCAAAGAGTTGGAAGAGACCTCATGGGCCATCCAGTCCAACCCCCTGCCAAGAAGCAGGAATATTGCATTCAAATCACCTCTGACAAATGGCCATCCAGCCTCTGCTTAAAAGCTTCCGAAAAAGGAGCCTCCACCACACTCCGGGGCAGAGAGTTCCACTGCTGAACGGCTCTCACAGTCAGGAAGTTCTTCCTAATGTTCAGATGGAATCTCCTCTCTTGTAGTTTGAAGCCATTGTTCCGCGTCCTAGTCTCCAAGGAAGCAGAAAACAAGCTTTCTCCCTCCTCCCTGTGGCTTCCTCTCACATATTTATACATGGCTATCATATCTCCTCTCAGCCTTCTCTTCTGAAGGCTAAACATGCCCAGCTCCCTAAGCCGCTCCTCATAGGGCTTGTTCTCCAGACCCTTGATCATTTTAGTCGCCCTCCTCTGGACACATTCCAGTTTGTCAATATCTCTCTTGAATTGTGGTGCCCAGAATTGGACACAATATTCCAGATGTGGTCTAACCAGAGCAGAATAGAGGGGTAGCATTACTTCCTTAGATCTAGACACTATGCTCCTATTGATGCAGGCCAAAATCCCATTGGCTTTTTTTGCCGCCACATCACATTGTTGGCTCATGTTTAACTTGTTGTCCATGAGGACTCCAAGATCTTTTTCACACGTACTGCTCTCGAGCCAGGCGTCACCCATTCTGTATCTTTGCATTTCATTTTTTCTGCCAAAGTGGAGTATCTTGCATTTGTCACTGTTGAACTTCATTTTGTTAGTTTTGGCCCATCTCTCTAATCTGTCAAGATCGTTTTGAATTCTGCTCCTGTCCTCTGGACTATTGGCTATCCCTCCCAATTTGGTGTCGTCTGCAAACTTGATGATCATGCCTTCTAACCCTTCATCTAAGTCATTAATAAAGATGTTGAACAGGACTGGGCCCAGGACGGAACCCTGCGGCATTCCACTTGTCACTTCTTTCCTCCTCTACTGCCTCCCACAAATGTAACTTTTTTCAGACGTGGGGTGGGGTGTGAAAATAAAACAGTTAAGGGAGTCACCAGTTGATTTTTGGCTACGGCCTTGGTAAGGATATTCTGAGAAATTATTTCTATCAACCTTAAATTTATTAATTACTTGAAAAAATGGCCCTACTTCTGAACAGCCCCATCAACAATGACCGTGCTATGTAAATTAGATAACACATAAAACTTTATTACAGCTACATATAAAATGGAAACATAAATCATAGGCACAAACCCTTTCATATTTACGTAAATGTATACCAGACACTTCAGAGAGAGGAATGTATAGGCGTCTTCTCCAACTTCCCCTCCTCAACACATTAAATATGCTATCCCTAATTCTGGAAAGGGTAACAGGCCAGATATTTCTCTCTTTTGTAAAATGATCTGGCAAGTTCTGTACCAAAGCAAACACCACCCTCCTCAAATCCTAGTCATATGGAGCTATTTCCTGCAGTCTTTACAACTATGAAACGTTTCTCTGAACTATTTGGCCTGTTGCCCTGATCTAAAATGGAACCCAGCAGTCTGCCTACCTTCTAAAAGTCTCTGTGGAAATGGCTGGTATTTTGTTTGCACTTAAATAAATGATTTAAACCTGTTCACCAGCCCTGTGCTAAATAACCAACATCAAAATGGATCTCCTTAGCTATTAAAAAAACCAGGTCTAATGCTTATATTACTGACTTCTCCAAAAGGAGATTAAAAAAACTGTGCATTTTCCATCAAGACTTGTTTTCAGCTTTGAAGTTCTGTACAGCTCTAAGCTGGCACTTTATATCCCAGTATAATTTTCCAAATAGGACACAGTGGGTGGGGAAATACAATTAGACTTCTTCCACACTCACTATTTCATGTAATGAAAAGGCACTAAAATAGAACTGTGCATGTATTTTCTGCACTGGTTCTCTGACATATTTGAGGACTGGGTTACTTAAAGTCAGCCCTCCACATTCACTGGGTTTAGGGGCACAGGAACCCAGTGAAAGTAAAAAAAAAATGAATAAAAGAATTACTGTTCTTTTATCTGAAAGAAAGCCTCCAGGGCATTGTTAGTCTTCATGCATAATGGTGTGATTTAATTCTGTTGGAACCTGACCATAAAATCGCACGGAGGTACTTAGAGATTCCTAGAGTGGTGTTACCTCTCAAAATTTCTAGGTCCTCCAGCAGGATCGGAGGAAGATGACCATAGGATTACATTGGAGGACATAGAGATTACTAGAAAAAAAACCATTTCAATGAAAATCATGAATAGTCAAATCTGCAAAAGTCAAAACTGCAGATTTAGAGGGATAACCATATAGTTCAATGTATACTAAGGAAGCATACATGGTCTGTCCCAAAAAAATAATGAGAATGATTTGTGTGTGTGTGCGTAGTACAAACAGGCTAGAAAAGGAAAGTAGGGGTTGAGGAAGATGGAGGAGAAATTCAGACATACAGTTTGATGTTCCTCAGTTGAGTCCATGTCTTTGTAGCAGTTGGTACATTAGCAAAATACATAGTAGTTTTCAACCTCATCGTACGGGCTAATTCACCCGGCGTGTGCTGATTCCTCTGCCCTTTTGACATGGAGCCCATTACACAACGTGCATCTATTTCATGGGGGCGGGGTCCTCCATGGCAAAAGGTACGGCTGCACCAGGAACTCCATCTTCTTTTCCTTTCTATTGAGTGTTTGCATTTATTCCAAAGTTCCATGCATTTTGCAATAAGGTGGCTTCCCTTGGTTTGCAATAATAGGGCCAATGACCCATCAGTTATCATTATGTTCTTTAGTTCCGCCCCTTTTTCTGTGTTAAGGAGGGAAAAGGGGGACCTCTAGTTCAGTTCACACAGACAAGCCTTTCGTACAGGACATGAATCAGTTCCATTTGTAGAAAGCTTCGTCTTTTACAGCTTTGCTGGGGGGATCCAGTTCCACAGCTCTACAGAGAACTACAGCATAGCCTTTGTTGGGGAATTTAGTTCCACAACTCTATAGCCAGCCTTCGCTGGGAATTGAAAGCCTTCTTTCCTCTTGGAAATCTACTAAAGGACTCTGTTTGGTAAGGACCACTCACGGCAGCCATAACACAATTTGGACCGGGTGTAGGGGCCCATGCCAGCAGAGCTTAAGTTAGATTGCCCAAGGAGGGGTCAAGGATTTCCCTTGTAGAAGGAAGAAACAGTTTATGAAGAAAGTTGCCTGTCCCTTGTGGACAAGATTTAAGCAAGCCACCAGTTGATTCAAAGCCTTGAAGTATTTTTTTGATTTATTGAAGATTTAAGGAACAATAAAAACTTTGTTGAACTTTCTAAGTCTTTAAAAGAACTTTGTGTGGGGAAATCCGAAAGTCCTGTCAGCCGAGGCACCACCGGCATCCCATTGGCCATTCAGAAAACACGTCCTGTCTACAGACTCTTTCACAGGCCCAGTGCGTGACAGCACATTGCATTTGCAACAATTGGGGGAAGCCGACCAATGGATGCTTCCCCACGCAGAATGGAGCCAAAGATAAGTCAGGTGATGTGGGATGTAGGACAACGGGTTCTCCACTCTCCCCCACCCCTTCATGGATTCACCGCTATGTGCAGTGAATCCCGATGTTAATGTATACAGTCCTTAGTGTCTTGTCACATGTGGAAATGCAGCGTCTGGAGCAGCATCTCTCAACTTCAAGAACTGAGCACAATGTGAAGGCTGTACTGAACACTTTCCCACCCACCATAGAGCCCTGACATGACTCCATGTGATATCTCTTTCCAAGCTCAGAAGGACACCATTTGGGGACAGCTGAAAACATTCAGGTAGCAGCTACATCTAATGGGAGAACTTCTTCCACTTTTTAATTGAACATACAGTTCATTCCCTTACAGTTCATTCTCTTGAAATTACAAAAACATTACCTTCAAAATAAAATTACAGTTTATTCCCTTCCAAATAGGCTCCTTATTAGGGCTGGGCGGTTTCGTTTCGTTAATTCGTAATTCGTTAAAAATTCGTTATTTTTTTTTATAACGAAGCGATAACGAACTATTCTGGAGCAACTTAAAAATGAAACGAATTTTTAAATTCGTTTCGTAAATGCTTCGGATTCGTTATGTATTCGTTTCGTTATCGGTTTGAGATCGTTTCGTTATTATTTCCGCATGTCTGGGGCAAGTTTTATAGTTGTTTTTTGTTTAATTAGTGAAAAAAAATTATAATATCACACCAACAGTCAACAACAGAGGGAGAGGGAAGCTTCAGAAGTTCCCCCTGTCCCATTTGGAGGTTTTTTAGCGTATTGCGCGGTCGCATCCGCCATTAACGAATCGATTCGTTATTGTTTCGTATTTGTTTCGTTAATGTTTCGTAATTTTTTTAACATTTATGAAATTTCGTAAATATCGAACTTTTTAAAAGAAAAAATTCGGAATTCTTTTAAATATCGAAATGCAAAACCCCCAAAAAACGAATCGATTTTAGAAACAAATTTTTCCGTTGTTACCCAGGCCTACTCCTTATGATCAAATACAGCTATTCCAGTGTTGCTGCCACTCTTCATAGCAATGGAGGACTGAAGATGAGGAAAATACCTCATGCAAATGAAGCCACAGCAGGTAAGGTGATATCAACTGGTCCCCATAAAAGCATCTGGAACGGGCACACTTGGCTTGTTTCTCTGAACTATTGAGAGATCTGCTGTTTGTAATTCCTGTAACTTCTAACATCAGTCCTGCTCAGGCTTCCCAGTCCATTCACACAGCCCTCCTCCTGCCTGTACTACAGAATGGCACAAAAAGGTCCTTTATTAAAATAATCTCTTCCATTTTGCATTCTGGTCTACTCACATTTCAGTCAGTCAAACAAAAGAATGTTGACCTTAGAGTAATCTGACCAAGAAACCCAAATGCTGATGCTACATAATGTAAGCACAGCAAGGGGCTGAGAAATGTTACAGCAAATTACTGTTTGGGATTTTGGGACCAGAAAAGATCAAGCACATACAAATGCTGCTAGCATGCGAATGTGGGAGGTGATTACATTAATCTTTATAGCAGGACTTCAGTGTCTTCCTGGGCAGATATTTCATGCAAATCAATGATGCTCCTTTGATTGTGCCATACAAAAATGCTGTAGTTTTAATTGTACTTGCAACTGTCACTCTTTGGCTTAGTTGCCCCCACTCAGCTCTCCCTGATGAGATTCTTGTCAATTGATGGTAGATGTCTAGGAGTCCCATAATGATGGAATAATTGGACAACAAAGACAGTGGCCCAGAGAGACCATTGATCTGCGGACTGAGAGTCCATTGATCCATTGCCGGTGGACAATGTCCTTCATCTCTGTCCTCTCTATCACTCCAACACAACACAGTTACCAAATAAAGCACTTTAGGACAGTGATATCATAATTATAATTAAGCTGCCTAAACACAGACCACATGGAATGGCAGCTGGCAGAGATGACATAAGATGGCCACCACAAAAAATATAGCTGCCCCCCCCCCCCAAAAAAAAAAATCCGGCAGGCAACTACTTCTAACCCTGGGAGCCATACCTTACCATTGCAGTCACTGGCTCAATGGTCAATCACAATCAGGATTCACAGTCGCCTGTGGCAACAGGCAACAGCAACTGCTCCCAGATCAAAACACAAAGAGCAAATTTCCAGAAATTTTATTTATTTTATTTATTAACAGCATTTTTTCCCTGCCATTCTCAACCCCCGGAGGGGGACTCAGAGCGGCTAACACAGGCAGCAATTCGATGCCACAATATCAATAAACACCAGTATAAAACCATAAATACATGCCAGGTTAAAAACAGTAACAATTCATTATATAATCACATAATCAAATAATAACATATCCATTTCCAATTATCATAACAGTCATCAGGTCCAGTTCCATGTTCAAATTGCTGCTGCACCCTCTAGCCGAAGGCCAGGTTCCAAAACCACAACTTTAGTTTTTCCTGAAGGAAAGGAGGGAGGACACCGATCTAATCTTGATGGGGAACAAATTCCACAAGTGGGGGGGGTCACCACTGAGAAGGCCCTGTCCCTCGTCCCCACCAGATGCATTTGTGAGGCCAGTGGGACCAAGAGCAGGGCCTCCCCAGCAGATCTTAGACTACGAGGTGGAACGTAGATACGTTCAGATAAGTAAGCTGGGCTGGAACCATATAGGGTTTTATAGGCCAAGACCAGCACTTTGAATTGTGCTCGGAAGTGGACCGGCAGCCAGTGGAGCTGACATAACGGGGGGGGGGGGTGGTGTGCTCCCTGTATGGCGCTCCGGTGAGTAATCTGGCTGCTGCCCATTGGATTAGTTGGAGTTTCAGAACAGTCTTCAAAGACATGTAGAGTGTGTTGCAGTAATCTATTCAGGATGTAACCTGTGTGCCAAGAAACAGTTCTTGGCACACAGAGCCCCCGTGACCTACTCTATGTTGTGGTATGGTTTCTGGGACAACGGACCATGGACAATGGGACTTGCAGTACCTTCACACATTTCTTGAAACCACTGCAACCCACACCAATAACTGATCAAGATCAAACTTGGCACTCAGAGCCCCCATGACCCATTCTACATCCTGCTACAGTTTGGAGGGGAATGGACCATGAACAATGGGACTTTCATATGGGAGTTGAAGTTCACCCGCACCCACTGAACCCAGCTGACATTGGATCTAGAATAAACTTGGAGCACAGACAATCAATGCCTTTCTCAAATGACCTGCTGGGTTCCCAAGCTAGTATTTTAATAAAACTTACATGGATTGTAGCATAGGTATTACATTATTTTACCACATAATCACCATTCAGTTCAATGCATTTTGTCAGCCGTGGACGAGGTTTTGCCTATGTCATAGAAGTTTCCCTCCACCTTTTTCAACCAGATGGTCACATCGATTTTCACCTCATCGTCATCAGAAAAGTGTTTTCCACCAAGGTGTTCCTTCAATTTAGTGAACAGATGATAGTCACTGGGTGTGAGATTGGGGCTGTGAGAGGGGTGGCTTAAAACATTCCAACCAAATGAAGTCAACAATTCTTGTGTTGCATGAGTGGTGTGGGGACATGCATTGTCATGAAGGAGACAGACTCCTGGTTTTAGCATTCCACAACATTTGTTTTAGATGACTCTGGGAAGTTTCTTCATTATCTCACAATATATATATATATATATTAATTTATTTTTATTTGGTTTTGTGCAAACATATAACATATTACATATGATTGTGAAACAAACCAGGGGAGGCAAGAGAGATAGAGTATATGAAAAAAAATTGGACTGGGGGGGGAGGGTAGTAGGTGAGAGGGGGTGGGCGAGAGAGAGGGGAAAGGATAGAGTAAAGGTAGGGAAAGAAAAAAAAAGAAAAAGGAGTAGGGAGAAAATTGAGCAATACAAGGCAGGGGGGGGGGTGTACTTTGTGTGACTTCCCAAGGTCTTCCAAGAATATCTGGTGATTTGATCTGATGAAAAAATTTTGCTCTTTCTGCTGTTGACCATTTCTCTTCAACTTTAATTCATATGCAAGACAAGTCTATTATAGTTGGTATTTCCTGTGTTTTCATATAGTCTATAAAGCCTGTCCAGCCAGGATCCTGCTTGCAAAAAGATGGAAACAAAAAGAAATACCAAATTGTGAAGAATGGTTAATTAAAGTTTACGAAATAATACAAATGGATAGTCTATCCCAAAGAATAAACGGAACGCAGAAAAAATCTCACAATATATTCTGTACCCATTTTGTCACATGCTGTCTTGACATTACATCCTCTCCATAAACTGAAATGATTTTGTGATGAATTGGAACGGTTTTCATGCCCTTAGCATTTAAGTAGTGTATTACAACACAAACTTTGCACTTGGAGGAAAATGGAATGAGAACACTCATCTCTTCACCACAACACTAGTCGATGAGTTACTGAGCTACTGATGACTGGCACTGCTTATTTGCTTCCGCTGGCTTCCTGCTACATGGCAGTGATACCAACTTCCCCCAAGAAAATTCTCTGCAAGAGTTATGTGCCTTGTAATCTTACTTTCCAGATTACTCTTGTAGTAGTACTAGTTTGCTCTTGTACAACTTAGATTCCTCTTCTTTTTCTTTCTTTCTTTTTGGTAACTGAATGCTGGTTATGATACCAAGAGGCTGTTGTATTACTCTCTGCCATGAATTCTTGTCCTGGAGTTGTTTTTGTTTCGGATCTGATATTTCCCGTTTGCTGATAAAAGCAAAAGAAACAGGCCCCTGTCTTCCCTTGTTATTTGAACTGCATGCAGCTGCACATGCAGAATTCTTTGAGGAGCCAAATTATTTCCCCAAAGCCAAACAGTCACATATGGGTTCCCACTCACTTGAACACAAGTTGGATTCATTTGTCATTTTTCATTTCCAGGTGCACCCTGCAGCACAGACAATAGCTCAGCCACACTTGTGCGGAGATAGTATTTTTCTGTGGTTTACTCATGTAAGGTAGATAAGGATGATACCATATTATATGATACGATAGTCAACTTTAAACATCTGAGGTACTGCCACATGTAAGAAGGTTTCTCCGCTGCTTCAAATGATAGGGCCCAATCCAAATTACAAGAAAGGAGATTCCAAACACATGTTAGGAATAATTCTAGGACTGCAGGAAATTTTAACAGTAAAATAGACTACCGGAGATGGTATTGCACTCTTCTTTATTAGAGTTGTCTAAACAGATCTTAAATGGCCACTGCCCAAGGATGCTTTGGCTGTGGATTCATGCACAAACAATTAATTGAACTAAAAATTGGGACTCTAGGGGTCCCTTCTAGCTTTCATTCCATCTCCTCCTTCTGGTTGTCAAAAAATACAAAGCATTAATCTAGGTAGATAAAGATGGGGACTTGCAAAACCATTTGCATATACTGAAAGTTTAAATGATCTACCAAAAAATAATTTAGCTACAGGGCCAGTAGACTGGTCCCTCTTATTTATGCACCAATATTGACATATATCAGCCATTGTGATTATTTGCTTCCTCTACTAAACTGTTAAATGTTTTTTTTATATAAGATAATGTAGAACAGAAGGTTTGTCTTTATGTTTTTCTAACTGTCTCTTTGAAGAAGGTAAATCTGCATAAATTTCACTCTTGCTTATAATCATAGAATCATAGAATCATAGAATCAAAGAGTTGGAAGAGACCTCATGGGCCATCCAGTCCAACCCCCTGCCAAGAAGCAGGAATATTGCATTCAAATCACCCCTGACAGATGGCCATCCAGCCTCTGCTTAAAAGCTTCCAAAGAAGGAGCCTCCACCACAATCCGGGGCAGAGAGTTCCACTGCTGAACGGCTCTCACAGTCAGGAAGTTCTTCCTAATGTTCAGATGGAATCTCCTCTCTTGTAGTTTGAAGCCATTGTTCCGCGTCCTAGTCTCCAAGGAAGCAGAAAACAAGCTTGCTCCCTCCTCCCTGTGGCTTCCTCTCACATATTTATACATGGCTATCATATCTCCTCTCAGCCTTCTCTTCTTCAGGCTAAACATGCCCAGTTCCCTAAGCCGCTCCTCATAGGGCTTGTTCTCCAGACCCTTGATCATTTTAGTCGCCCTCCTCTGGACACATTCCAGCTTGTCAATATCTCTCTTGAATTGTGGTGCCCAGAATTGGACACAATATTCCAGATGTGGTCTAACCAAAGCAGAATAGAGGGGTAGCATTACTTCCTTAGATCTAGACACTATGCTCCTATTGATGCAGGTCAAAATCCCATTGGCTTTTTTTGCCGCCACATCACATTGTTGGCTCATGTTTAACTTGTTGTCCATGAGGACTCGAAGATCTTTTTCACACGTACTGCTCTCGAGCCAGGCGTCCCCCATTCTGTATGGTCATAGATAGTTTATCATTTTTCCTGCATTCAGTCGGAAGAATGTTTTCTGCATTGTTTTGAAGATTACTCACAATTTGGGGTTTTATTTGATTGATAGATAAATAGACAGATAGATAGATGTAGCCAAATGTAGAGATTTTGTGCAAAAAGCAGAATTTTCTATGCAGAACAGTTCTCTGCAAAGCCATATGTTTGCCACAGAAAATGTGCTTTCTGCACAGAAAACGCCATTTTCTCTGCCGAAATCCACATGTATATTTTACTCAGAACATGTTCCAAGTAGCAAAGATTTTTATCTGTCCAGTATTTTTTTCTGCAAAGCACTCACTACTCAGCAAATCCATTTTACCTGGGATGTGAATATTTACAAATATTTTATTTACTAGTTTGTTCTGTAGCATTACCTTTGCTGTTGTGTGCATTTGAGTAATTTCTAACAAACAACAACTCAATAGGTTTTATTGGAAATATTTTTTTTCAGATAGGGGTTGCCTTTGTCTTCTCCTCAGGTGAGAAAATGTGACTTGCCCAAAGTCATGCTAATTACTTTTCTGTAGTTTGCATTTATAAATATATATAATAGTTCTGTGAAAAAGGAAATTTCAGCAGATGAAACTCGCATGACAAACTAAAACTATTGATATTTTTTTCTTCTGCATATACATGAGACCTGTGCTCTCTTTTAAATGATCACTCTTTAGTATTTACATAATTTGGGTACAGGTAGAGTGCTTTTTATGTATAACACTCAGCATACTCTTAGATATTCCAGTAAACCTTGCTCTAATCCCTGTCTACTATTTCAATTGAAGGGAGCAAAGAGGACCTAGAGTACCTGGATTTCAGTAAGGCCTTCGACAAGGTCCCCCATGACCTTCTGGCAAGGAAACTAGTCCAATGTGGGCTCGGCAAAACTACGGTGAGGTGGATCTGTAATTGGTTAAATGGATGAACCCAGAGAGTGCTCACCAATGCTTCCTCTTCCTCTTGGAAAGAAGTGATGAGCGGAGTGCTGCAGGGTTCCGTCCTGGGCCCGGTCCTGTTCAACATCTTTATTAATGACTTAGATGAAGGGTTAGAAGGCAGGATCATCAAGTTTGCAGATGACACCAAATTGGGAGGGATAGCCAATACTCCAGAGGACAGGAGCAGGATTCAAAACAATCTTGACAGATTAGAGAGATGGGCCAAAACTAACAAAATGAAGTTCAACAGGGACATATGCAAGATACTCCACTTTGGCAGGAAAAACGAAATGCAAAGATACAGAATGGGGGATGCCTGGCTCAAGAGCAGTATGTGTGAAAAAGATCTTGGAGTCCTCGGGGACAACAAGTTAAACATGAGCCAACAATGTGATGTGGCAACAAAGAAAGCCAATGGGATTTTGACCTGCATCACTAGGAGCATAGTGTCTAGATCTAGGGAAGTCATGCTACCCCTCTATTCCACCTCGGTCAGACCACACCTGGAGTATTGTGTCCAATTCTGGGCACCACAATTGAAGAGAGTTGTTGACAAGCTGGAATGTGTCCAGAGGAGGGCGACTAAAATGATCAAGGGTCTGGAGAACAAACCCTATGAGGAGCGGCTTAAGGAGCTGGGCATGTTTAGCCTGAAGAAGAAAAGGCTGAGAGGAGATATGATAGCCATGTATAAATATGTGAGAGCAAGTCACAGGGAGGAGGGGGCAAGCTTGTTTTCTGCTTCCTTGGAGAATAGGACACAGAACAATGGCTTCAAACTACAAGAAAGGAGATTCCATCTGAATGTGAGGAAGAACTTCCTGACTGTGAGAGTGTGGTGGAGGCTCCTTCTTTGGAGGTTTTTAAACAGAGGCTGGATGGCCATCTGTCAGGGGTGATTTGAATGCAATATTCCTGCTTCTTGGCAGGGGGTTGGGCTGTATGGCCCATGAGGTCTCTTCTAACTATGATTCTATGATTCTATGTTTCTATTATAAATTTTGGACCGAATTGATTGTTTTAATCTCCCTTTTCCGTAGCTCCCCCTCCCCATCCCTACTTCTATAGTGGTCCCTCCTCTGTCTGAGCCCCCCCCCCCAGAAAGGCTACATCTCTCCTCCTGTCCCAAGACCCAGTAGATGATATTTGAGGATTGACTTCTGCATTATTATATAGGTCCAATCCCATCTTTTCCTCCCCGCAACCTCCCAACCTCCAGTTGTTTCCCAATCTCTCCTATCTCTTAGCATATTATAAAGTGCAATTGCAAATAACTTAATTAGATGTTAAAGTGCTACAAGCCTAAATATTGGAGGTATAAAATGTGGGAGGGAATAGATGTTACCACAGCTGGAAATGCCTATTAATAAAGTGCTAGTGCAATCCGTTCAACAATAACAACAATAAACTGTAAAAGGGACCAGGAGTAATGATTATAGTGTAAAGCAGCACATATGAATAGTAAGTTACAATGGACTAATTTCAATGGCCAAATTGTTAAAGTGCAAGAAGTTTTAATAAAGTGCTAACAGTTAAAATGACATAGTAAAAAGGCAGACTTCTCAATTAAACCACATTCAATACAGGTGGATAGTTGGTCCAAACACAAGGAGTCTCCATTCCCAAAGGAGTCATGGAATTTGAACCAGCACTCACACAAATCAGGCGCTCGATTCTTCGCAACCACCCGAAGAGTAGAGAGTGGACAAGTTACAATGCAGAGAATAAAGTGGACTCCAGAAGTGGGGATTTTCTAAGTAATTTACATAAAGCAAAATTGACCATTGAAGACATAAAGTTATTTCAAATTCTTGATAACATTTTGAAAGCGTACTTAAAAACAAACACTAACTCTGGGCCTGGAAATATCCATGCAGCAATGTAATTGGGCCAGATAAGCACATCTTATCTGGAGTATAGAAACATCAGTTCTGGTATGTGGTTAGAGGGGCATATATATTGCAGGTGAAAGTATAAAACTCTGGGTTCTTGTTTGTTTTTTTGGGCTATAGGGCCATGTTCTAGAGGCATTTCTCCTGACGTTTCGCCTGCATCTATGGCAAGCATCCTCAGAGGTAGTGAGGTCTGTTGGAAATAGGACAATGGGTTTATATATCTGTGGAATGACTGGGGTGGGGCAAAGAGCTCTCTGCTGAAGCTAGGTGTGAATGTTTCAGCTGACCACCTTCATTAGCATTTGAAGGCCTGGCTGAGCCTGGGAAAATGTTCTGTTGAGAGGTGTTAAGATGTGCCTGGTTGTTTCCTCTCTGCTGTTTTGCTGTTGTAATTTTAGAGTTTTTTAATACTGGTAGCCAGATTTTGTTCATTTTCATGGTCTCCTCCTTTCTGTTGAAATTGTCCACATGCTTGTGGATTTCAATGGCTTCTCTGTGTAGTCTGACATGGTGGTTGTGAGAGTGGTCCAGCATTTCTGTGTTCTCAAATAATATGCTGTGTCCAGGCTGGTTCATCAGGTGCTCTGGTATGGCTGACTTCTCTGGTTGAAGTAGTCTGCAGTGCCTTTCATGTTCCTTGATTCGTGTTTGGGCAATGCTGCGTTTGGTGGTCCCTATGTAGACTTGTCCACAGCTGCATGGTATACGGTAGACTCCTGCAGAGGTGAGAGGACCAAGTGATTCCAGCCCTGAAAGCCTTCGACAATACATATAAAACTCTGATTTGGAGGTAAAGTGACAAGATAATATGTATTTTGAACACAGCAGATTGTAACACATAGCAGCAACACATAGCAGGAAAAGCCCCATTGAACACAGTAAAAACTTAATTTTCCAGTAAATATAACTAGGATAAGATTGTAAAGCACTACAAAAATATTCAATGTATTTTCTAAAGCGGTATGTTAAAAAAAAAGAGTCCTACTAGATAAAACAGTCTGCTTTCCTACACAACACATAAAAAGCTGTCCCAAACTTAATGTGATGGAAATACATTTAACTCCCTTCTGTATATATATGGGACATAGGAAAAGGGGTCCAATCTCTTTTGAGGGTCTGTTTCCCAAGCCAAGGGCCATTTCCTCGCTCTTAGAGGAGTCGGTTGAAATTTCAGAATCAATGCTGTATTCTCTTTCACCAAAAGATGGAGCCATATACACACATTAGTTCATTTTTTCAAAATTCAGCTTTAAAAACAAGCTAACCAGTTTGAAGAAGCTGGAAATATTGGTGTTGCCAAAACATAGAATCATAGAATCAAAGAGTTGAAAGAGATCTCATGGGCCATCCAGTCCAATCCCCTGCAAAGAAGCAGGAATATTGCATTCAAATCACCCCTGACAGATGGCCATCCAGCCTCTGTTTAAAAGCTTCCAATGAAGGAGCCTCCACCACACTCTGGGGCAGAGTTCCACTGCTGAACGGCTCTCACAGTCAGGAAGTTCTTCCTAATGTTCAGATAAAATCTCCTGTCTTGTAGTTTGAAGCCATTGTTCCACGTCCTAGTCTCCAGGGCAGCAGAAAACAAGCTTGCTTCCTCCTCCCTATGACTTCCTCTCACATATTTATACATGGCTATCATATCTCCTCTCAGCCTTCTCTTCTTCAGGCTAAACATGCCCAGCTCCTTAAGCCGCTCCTCATAGGGTTTGTTCTCCATGATTATGATTATACGTTTTGTAGTTACTGTGGGTACCATCTGACAATCACAGCAACACCACATTCTCGAAGCTTACAATCTTCAGAAACACAGCCAATTAAGTTATCTATCCTCCACATTGGATAGGGAGAATCCTGATTAACCCTCTGTTACCCCACTTTTTCAGTTGCTTTCAAAATGTCCCAGTTTCTCTCTCCTCTCCCTTTTCTCCTTTATCCTTCTATTGGTGCAAACTGCACTCAATTCAGTGTGGGGAGGAGGGAGAGAAGAAGAGTGAGTGAAATCTTGCGCCTTTCTAAACGGTTCGGGCCCCGCCCATCTCTGCAATTGCATCTCCTTCTATGAACCGGTATGAACTCTAAGATTTTCCAGGGAGGCCCTCCTCTCGGTCCCACCTCCATCATAAGCACGGTTGGTGGGGAGAGAGTTGGTTGGTCTTTTCGGTTGGTTGGTCTTTTCGGTGGTGCCCACCCCCACCCCCCACCCCCCGCCTCTGGAACGTCCTTCCAAGGGAAATAAGACAGGCCCCATCCCTCCCCTCTTTTCGTAACAGCTTGATGATCTGGTGGTTTCAACAAGCCTTTGAAAATGACCAGTTCTAACTCAGTCTTACGCATTGTCGAATATGGCCTTATTCTTCCCAGATCACTTCCTCTAATCAGCCTCGGAATGAACAGCCACAGACCCATACCTAATATTATTTTTGCCTGCCATAGCATTGCACTTAATTCCCGGGCCCCCTAGAATTTTTGGGCTTGCACAAATCTTGGCCCAGCTGAATCGGATGAAGTACGGATAGTCAAAGCTTATGCTAACAACTTCTTTCTCTTTGATTCTATTATTTTTGTTGGTCTCAAAAGGTACAACAAGATCCCTTTGTAGATTGATATTCCAAACTAACATGGCTATGTCTTTAAATAGTTATTATGCTGAACATGGGACTGAATTATGTAACTGAAAAACATGCTGCATGTTCTTCTTGAAAGTTCTCATGCACACAATCATTAGTAGTCTCTTTATGTAAGCATCCAGTATATCTCAGTTTACATGCATTTGTTATCTGAAAACAGGATTTGCTGTGGTTTTCTTACACCAGGGAAGTAAGGCCACAAAAAGATCTAAGGAGCATACATAATCAGTTATTCAAAGCTGGCATTCGTCATCCATGTTGTCATTCTCCTCTCCTCACTCCCTGCCAATCTTCAGAAGAGCAAGTTTCTATTTTGATTGTTCTTATGTGCACTATGAGGAAGATTTATTCACTTAAATGTTCATCCTGATCTTCTTGAAAGTTCCCATAGAGGAAACTGACCGACAACAGTCAAATCCACTTCCTCTGCTTAAAGTATGTATTGTTGAAATGTATTGTCGAAGGCTTTCATGGCTGGAATCACTGGGTTGTTGTAGGATTTTTCGGGCTATATGGCCATGTTCTAGAGGCATTCTCTCCTGATGTTTTGCCTGCATCTATGGCAAGCATCCTCAGAGGTAGTCCAACAGACCTCGCTACTAGGGCTGACCAACCACGGAAAAATTTGTTTCTAAATTCGATTCGTTTTTAGGGGGGTTTTGCGTTTCGTTATTTAAAAGAATTCCGAAATTTTTCTTTTAAAAAGTTCGATATTTACGAAATTTCAGAAATTACGAAACAATAACGAATCGATTCGTTAATGGTGGACGCGATTGCGCAATACACTAAAAAACCCTCCAAATGGGACAGGGGGAACTTCTGAAGCTTCCCTCTCCCTCTGTTGTTGACTGTTGGTGTGATAATTTATTTTTTTATCACTGATAAAACAAACAACGACTATAAAACTTGCACCAGACATACGGAAATAATAACGAAATAATAACAAAACAATTTCGAAACAATTACGAAACAATTTCGAAACAATTACGAAACGAATTGGAAAAATTCGTTTCATTTTTTAGTTGCTCCTGAATGGTTCAATATCGCTTCGTTATAAAAAAAATAACGAATTAATAGCAAATTACGAAATTAACGAACGAAACCGCCCAGCCCTACTCGCTACCTCTGAGGATGCTTGCCATAGATGCAGGCGAGACATCAGGAGAGAATGCTTCTAGAACATTGCCCTATAGCCCGAAAAAAAGTACAACAACCCTATGTATTGTTGCATTAGTCTGTTGCATGGCTTCATGCAAAAGACAGATGCCTAGAAATAAAGAATTTTGAACCCATAATTTCTTTCTGAATATGAATATTTCCATACAAAATTCCCCTTCAGGTTTTCCTCTGTCTTTCTTCAATTCAGAAGTTAGGGCAAGTAGGAGATTCCATTTTGTTTCTCCTATTGTTAAATGGTTGGGACTCCGAAATCCACACTGATCTATGGCGAATCATAGATAGGTTCTACCATTAAAGTTATGCCACTCTTGGCATAACCAACTCTGGAAGGTTTTGTGAATGGAATGGCATTCACCCTTTAACTCCTAGTACCCTGCTGAGATTATAACTATTGCCCCATATTTTATCGTCTTATTAGAATGGTCTTGAATCTTCTCTCAGCCCTAATGTCAGATTTAAATAAAAAGAGGTCATGTTGTTCCAAGCAGGACTGGTTATTATATTGACACAGTGTAATTGCAGGCCTTGGGGCATATTATTCTTTCCACTTGGTTCAAGCATGGCAGATTATTTTTAATTCTGCTCCTGATAAAGTTGTATTCCTGGGAAATGTTCAGTATGACTAAAAGCAGTTTTACTTCTGAGTTCACATGCTACATCGCCTGATCTAGAGATCATAGAACCATAGAATCATAGGATCATAGAGTTGGAAAAGACCTCATGGCCAACCAGTCCAACCTTTTGCCAAGAAGCAGGAATATTGCATTCAAAGCACCCCTGACAGATGGCCATCCAGCCTCTGTTTAAAAGCTTCCAAAGAAGGAGCCTCCACCACACTCCAGGGCAGAATACAGGGTGAGCATTACTTCCCTAGATCTAGACACTATGCTCCTATTGATGCAGGCCAAAATCCCATTGCCTTTTTTCCCCGCCACATCACATTGTTGGCTCATGTTTAACTTGTTGTCCACGAGGACTCCAAGATCTTTTTCACACGTACTGCTCTCGAGCCAGGTATTGTTCCCCATTTTGTATCTTTGCATTTCGTTTTTCCTGCCAAAGTGGAGTATCTTGCATTTGTCAATGTTGAACTTCATTTTGTTAATTTTGGCCCATCTCTCTAATCTGTCAAGATCATTTTGAATCCTGCTCCTGTCCTCTGGAGTATTGGCTATCCCTCCCAATTTGGTGTCGTCTGCAAACTTGATGATCCTGCCTTCTAGCTCTTCATCTAAGTCATTAATAAAGATGTTGAACAGGACCGGGCCCAGGACGGAACCCTGCGGCACTCCACTCGTCACTTCTTTCCAGGATGAAGAGGAAGCATTCGTGAGGACCCTCTGGGTTCATCCCTTTAACCAATTGCAGATCCACCTCACCGTAGTTTTGCCTAGCCCACATTGGACTAGTTTGTTTGCCAGAAGGTCATGGGGGACCTTGTCGAAGGCCTTACTGAAATCCACGGCATTCCCCACATCTGCCCAGCTTGTAACTCTATCGAAAAAAGAGATCAGATTAGTCTGACATATTTTTCATAAATCCATGTTGACTATTAGCGATGACCACATTTGTTTCTAAGTGTTTGCAGACCACTTCCTTAACAATCTTTTCCAGAATCTTGCCTGATATTGATGTGAGACTGACCGGACGGTAATTGTTTGGGTCATCCTTTTTTCCCTTCTTGAAGATTGGGACCACATTGGCCCTCCTCCAATCTGCTGGAACTTCTCCCGTTCTCCAAGAACTCTCAAAGCTGATTGCCAATGGTTCGAAATGACTTCCGCTAGTTCCTTCAATACTCTTGGGTGTAGTTGATCTGGCCCTGGGGACTTGAACTCATTTAGAGCGGCCAGGTATTCCTGAACGACTTGTTTCCCAATTTTGGGTTGGATGTCCTCTAATCCCTCATCCACTCCATCTTGCTGAGGTTGAAGATGACTTTCTTTTCATGAGAAGAGCAAGGCAAAGAAGGCATTAAGTAGTTCTGCCTTTTCCCTATCCCCTGTCAGCATTGCCCCATCTTCTCCTCGAAGAGGCCCTATCGCCTCCTTCTTTTTCCTTTTTCTACTGACATAAGAAAAGAAGGCATTTTTATTGTTTTTAATGTCCTTGGCAAGCCTGAGCTCATTTTGTGCTTTAGCCTTGCAGACCTTTTTCCTACAGGTGTTGGCTATTTGTTTGAATTCTTCTTTGGTGATTTCTCCCTTTTTCCACGTCTTGTGCATGTCTCTTTTGTGTCTTAGCACAGTTAGAAGTTCTTTGGACATCCATTCTGGCTTCTTTGCACTTGTCCTATTTTTTCTCTTTGTTGGCACTTCTTTTATATATCGATATATATCAGGATCACACTAACAATTATTTGACCAAAAGGGGTATTGAGTGGGAAAAAATTAAGAAGTCTTGATCTATGACCTCATCACAAGAAGTCTTCAAGCCAAGGGACAGTGGAGATATCCATGGGGCAGTGGGGGTCAATCTGCTGGGCAATGAGGAAAACCGTTGAGTAGTGCCCTGCATCACTTGCTTCGCCCCCTTCCCCATCACATGGGGAAAACTGACACTACCTGGCTCCCCCCCCACACACACACACACACACACACAGACTGTTCTTAGATTACCTAATGAGAACATGGGTAGCTACCTGTGTTCTCAGGGCTCTGTCCTAGGACACTTCCAGGACAGAGCCAGGATGGAGCTTGTTGGATGGAGCCCTGCATCATGTGATGGGCTCCAGAGGGCTTCCTCCTGGCTCTGTCCTGGAAGCATCTTAGGACAGAGCCCAAGCCTCATGTGATGAAATCCTAGATTAACTCCTTCTGCTCCTTGGAGGAACCAAAAGCAAGGTCTACATATAGCAAATTAAAATTCATGAGAAATCCTACTATTGGGGAATTAGCATAACTGAATGTTTCCCTCATATATATAATTCCTGGCACACATCTATCTTGCTAATCAAAATTAAAGTCTGCTTCCCTAACACAGTATCACTCATAGTATCAGACATTTCTCACATGACTACTGTTGTGTGTAAATGTACATGCATTTAACACATGCCCTCTAGCTAGCTTTGAGGGCAAGGTTAAAAGGAGAACAGCACACAACCAGTCTAGCCTGTTTAAACTCTATGTGGCAACAAAATTTATGGACATGCCTGATTTTTTTCTCTCTCCAGAGGTATTTACATAACTTTGTGACCTTGAAGCTTGCATTCTGAAACTTAAAATCATGGGAAGAGAAATGGAGATAGCCAGCGCAGTATAGTAGGTTGGCTGTGGAAGTCAGGATTCAAATACCTACTTAACCATGGAATCTCTCTGGGTGACCATGAGCAAGTCACTCTCTATCAGACGGAGAGGAAGACAAAGTCAAACCATTTCTGAACAAGACTTGTCAAGAACACCCAAAATAACTTGGACACACAACAGCAACAGCAACATGAAGTGGATTATTTTGTGCTTTATAACAATCAATATAGTGAATGGTTACATCTTTTCACAATTGACACAAGGTCCTTGTTCAGTTATTAGTTCCAACCACATAGCTCTACTGAATCAGTTTGACTTCGGCATAGAATCATAGAATCATAGAGTTGGAAGAGACCTCATGGGCCATCCAGTCCAAACCCCTGCCAAGAAGCAGGAAAATTGCATTCAAAGCACCCCCGACAGATGGCCATTCAGCCTCTGTTTAAAAGCTTCCAAAGAAGGAGCCTCCACCACACACGGGGCAGAGAGTTCCACTGCTGAACTACTCTCACAGTCAGGAAGTTCTTCCTCGTGTTCAGATGGAATCTCCTTTCTTGTTGTTTGAAGCCATTGTTCCACGTCCTAGTCTCCAGGGCAGCAGAAAACAAGTTCACTCCCTCCTCCCTATAACTTCCTTTCACATATTTATACATGACTATCATGTCTCCTCTCAGCCTTCTCTTCTGAAGGCTAAACATGCCCAGCACTTTAAGCCACTCCTCATAGGGCTTGTTCTCCAGACCCTGGATCATTTTAGTCGCCCTCCTCTGGACACATTCCAGCTTGTCAATATCTCTCTTCAATTGTGGTGCCCTGAATTGGACACAATATTCCAGGTGTGGTCTAACCAAGGCAGAATAGAGGGGTAGCATTACTTCCCTGGATCTAGACACTAGACTCCTATTTATGCAGGCCAAAATCCCATTGGCCTTTTTTGCCACCGCATCACATTGTTGGCTCAAGTTTAACGTTGTCCACGAGGACTCCAAGATCTTTTTCACATGTAGTTGATCCGGCCCTGGAGACTTGAACTCATTTAGAGTGACCAGGTATTCCTGGATGACTTGTTTCCCAATTTGGGGTTGGATGTCTTCTAATTCCTCATCAACTCCATCTTGCTGAGGTTGAGGATAACTTTCTTTTTGTGAGAAGACTAAGAAGGCATTAAATAGTTCTGCCTTTTCCCTATCCCCTGTCAGCATTGCCTTATCTTCTCCTTGCAGAGGCCCTATCAACGTAAGAAAAGAAGCCCTTTTTATTGTTTTTAATGTGCCTGCCAAGCCTGAGCTCTCTTTATGATTTAGCTATGCGAACCTTTTCCCTACAGGAATTGACTATTTGTTTGAATTCTTCTTTGGTGATTTCTTCCTTTTTCCACTTCTTGTGCATGTCTGTTTTGAGTCTTAGCCCAGTTCTCTGGACATCCATGGAGGGCAAATAACCAACAGTTTCAAATTCATGGGGGACAGCAGTTTCTGATATCCAACTGCAGTCTTTTTGATCAATGTTCTACATTTCTATGTTAAGATGGGGCTCATATGCAATTGGGAATTCCAGAGGACATCTTTGGATTAATGGTGTTGCTGGTGTAACACAATGTACCATAATAGTAAAGCTACTGTAACAAAGCGGGCGCATGTTTAATTGCTCTCTGAGGGACAGAGTGAACCTGAATTATAATAATGAAGCTAATAATAATAGCATATGGCATTCTTCATTAAAATGTCTTCTTACCAATTTTAAAAATTCTCTTCCATGACACGTCTTCCTCTTTTTCTAGTTTGATTCTTAGAACTGGGATTGTAAAAAGATAAACAACCGGAAATAACTTTCACATGGTGCTCGATTGGTGGTACTCACCCCAAGATGACAACAAACTGGGTGTGTACTGTAAGCCTGTCCTAAGTTGACTATAATCAGAATACTCAGATTGTACACTACAAGAGCTACAATGTGAGTTACCACCAGAAAAGGTAGAGAAAGAGGAGTGTGCTGTTATTTCTTTGCAATCTACACTGACTGCAAAATTCTGCCTTTCTAGGCATATACTTCTGCTCTCTGGTTCTTTTTTGATGGTTGAGTTTACATATGCCTGTGTCTTCTTCAGTGCCTAGAAGATTATTTCACGAAATGTTAGTGTGCATTAGAAGCTCCCTATCACAGGTAAAAATGTACACAGTTGCACAACATTGTCGCTATGCCATCTCAAATCAATGTTCAATTCATTGCCATCTTAAAACAAGTTTAGGATATGCACATATTTTTGTGGACATGTTATGGGACATGTTCAATCATTTCACTTCTCCAGCCTCAAACTGTTAGCTATTCCACTTATAGTGAGAAGCACAGGAGGACCTCTGGCTGCAAAGCCACAACTTCCCACTTTCATCCCATTCCTTTTAAAAAATATTTTTAATTCAAGTAATTCTGCCATTTTGTAGGTATTTCTGGACACTGATAAAGATTTCCCTTATTGAGTAAGCATTTCCTTACTGTTTGTAAGATTTTCTACATCTACTTTGAAAATGTTCCAGTTGGTATATGCTCATGCAGCCCACAACAAGGTTTGCCCATCAAAGGAACACAGTCCCCTGCAGAAAACATCAAATAGGAAAAGTCTTGGAATCGCAAATGCCTCTTTCTATTAATATTTTAAGTGTTTGTCAAGACAGACTTCTGGTGGACATGGCGACGGGGATGCCTCATTGAGAGGGAGCTCCCAACGAGGACCTGCGTTGTGGCGGATAGGTTGAGCTTCTATGCTCCCCACCTTTGCCGGATTGAGTGCAAAGGTGTTGTGAACCGAAGTCAGCTCGAAGTTCCCAAAGACCTCTCCTCCCTCAAGGAGGGGGGCTCGAGTGGGTCCGAGCAACACACGGGAAGGCGAGCCGCCCTACAAGGATCGAGCTGCAAGCGGCATGTTTTAACTGCTGCCATCTCATTCTCATCTAAGAAGAAATCAAAAGAAATACCCAAGGAGAAGAAGGAACGTGAGTTCCCCAAAAAAAGATTCTACCCTCAGGTAATGGGGTTACCCCAATATTAAGAAAGAAAGAAATAAGAAAGAACTAAGAGAGTATAAGAAAAGGGGAAACGACGAGAGGGTACCCCCCCCCCCCCCCCGAAAATTGATTTCTTCGGCAAGTTAAATTAAAAGTTACTTTGCATAGAGAGAATATACAAAGACGGAACAATAAAACAAATATTGAATAACTATTGAAGATAGTAAATAAAAAGGAAAAATACTGAAACAACAGTTTTAAAGTGAGGATAAAGAGTTTGAATAGTTTGAATAGTGATATTTAAACTCAATACAGTCCGCCGGCTCTTTTTCTAGTTTTCTTTTCTTTTTTCTCCCTCTCCCCCAATAAAAAACCTCTGGCCTTGGCGCCATATTGTTATGGCTAGCTGCTGCTCTTCTTTGTAAATAATCCAGTGCGGGAGAAAGAGGAACTGATGAAACGGAAAGCAGCAAGAGAAAAAAAGGAAGAGGCGGAGCTAAAGCACTGAGGGCGGAAGCAAGAGACTAAAGGAAGGGCGAAAGTGGGAAGAAAGAAGAAGGAAGAAGACCACCATTATAACCATAGAGAAACAACAACATAGAGTGGTGAGGCAAAATAAAGAAATTAATTAATAAATTAAGAATTGTAAATTAAAAACAGTAAAGCCTAAGAATTCCAGGGCGAGAAGCAGACGTGACGAGAGAGATAGAGAGGACAAGAAGCAGACGAGAGTCGAGGACGAGAAGAAGACGAACGGACGGACGGAGGAAGAGATGAGGAAGAGAAGCAGACGAATTAAAATACACAGATGAGGACAAGAAGCAGACGAATAAGTTGATTAGGGAAAGATAGAAGAATGATAGAATATAAATTACAATCAATTATCAGAAAACAGCTTATGCTGTTTGAGCAGTACAATCTCCAAAATAAACTGGAGAGCATGCAAACTGAGCACAAAGGCTCTCTTATAATATCATTCATTTATTCACAGTCTTAACGATGGCTCATAAATGTGCACAATGGCCAGTGTTTCCATTCAACTTATATTAGCCTATGTTTATAAATGTCTAGTATATAGTTTTTTTTAATTTGATTTTTTTTAAATAATCCACTATCCCATGGATATTATTTTTTCTGCAAGATTAGAGGCTTAAGTAATCCAACAAATCCAACATTATGCATTTGGGGGATTTTATGTATGGATAATTAGCATGCTATGCTGTCTCTGTACACATCCCTTATGCAACACAAAGCTTGCAAATGGTTGAGTACATAGTCATATGAAAATTGCTGTGTTGCTAAATCAATGATATGCAATTCCATTGTTGAACTTTAATAATTATCTTCCAATCTCTCTTTTGTGTTTCTGCTTTGTCATTTGACCCACATCACTGCACACAGAGGCTCCTTAATCCATAAAGCTCCTGGATTCCACACAAAAACGATCTCATTTACTTTTTTAAAAAAAAATGTATTACATAACATTGTGATTCTTTGCATACCACACATTGATTGGGCATGGATACATCGTTGCTCTCATTTCAAATAGGACTGATAAAACTTAGTACCAACATTAACAAGGCATCCACCAATTAGTGCCACTTGTCATTTGATCGGGTTCAGTGATTCCTTGATTTCTGCTAGCTGAGGCTCACATCACACACACACCTCCAAAGTAACTGTAGACCCACACCATTGCAACATTACCAGAGACTGGATTGTCTTTGTTAATTAGAGGCAGCTATCCCAGAGTGCAGATGCTGGGTGTAAGAAAAGGGCAGCAAAATAATAATTTATTGTTGACATGTTTCATGTTGCCAAGGCTGCTGACAAAGGTTTCTAGGAGATTCTGCCTCATGTGCCAAAATACTATATTTCAACGTACAATAGTCACATCTTTTATCTCTTTTCTGATGGAAAAGAGAGAGGTTGCAACTAGGGCTGGGCGGTTTCGTTTCGTAATTTCGTAATTCGTTAAAAATTCGTTATTTTTTTTGTTACGAAGCGGTAACGAACCATTCAGGAGCATCTAAAAAACGAAACGAATTTTTAAATTCGTATCGTAATTGCTTCGTATTCGTTTCGTATTCGTTTCGAAATTGTTTCGTTATTATTTCCGCATGTCTGGGGCAAGTTTTATAGCTGTTGTTTGTTTAATCAGTGAAAAAAATTATAAATATCACACCAACAGTCAACAACAGAGGGAGAGGGAAGCTTCAGAAGTTCCCCCTGTCCCATATGGAGGTTTTTTAGTGTATTGCACGGTCGCGTCCGCCATTAACGAATCGATTCGTATTCGTTTTGTATTCGTTTCGTATTGTTTCGTAATTTTACGAAATTTCGTAAATATCGAACTTTTTTAAAGAAAAAATTCGGAATTCTTTTAAATATCGAAACGCAAAAAACCCCAAAAAATGAATTGAGTTTAGAAACAAATTTTTCCGTGGTTGCCCAGCCCTAGTTGCAACTATTGCAGTTAAAAAAGGGCCAGTTTTATGCATCAAAAATAATGTATTATTAAACGGCTGTTGGAAACAGTCTAGCTAGGCTTCCCTCTCCATGTGTTTTACCCCTTTCAGGCATGGGGATTCATGCACTCGCTCACTCACTTGCTTACTCACCCATCCACTTTCAGGCATGGTGCTTTCCTGCCGCTGAGTTTGTGCTTTTGGACTCAGCCGCAGGAAGCACCATGCCTGAAAGACTGGCAGGTGGGAGAGCAACCAAGCAAGTAAATGAATCGCCATGACTGAAAGGTGGGTGGGTGGCAAGTGAATGAGTGAGTGAGTTATGCAATGAATCAAGGATGTGACTATTATTCAAGGAATGCCAAAAAGCCAAAGCAACATCAAAATGCGGTCAAGATAGCGATAGGTATCAAAAGGAAGAACATACACCTGGGAGAGATAGCAGCAACTTGCTTTGGCCTGAACCTACTGGGAAGGACATAATTCTGTCCCCTTCTCTTTTTCCTCCCTAAGTTAATTGAGTGCAAATTACTTTTACACTTTGAATTCAGTTTGTAACAATTTGAGTGATAGAAATAATTGAATAGAAGTAATTCAGTTGAATAGAATTAATTCAGTTAAATAGAAGTAACTTCAGCCACTAAGCCCAATGACTCCCATCACACCCCAGAGAACTACTTCCAGGTTGGCTATGTGGCTTCCATTGCCGCCACTGAAAAAATGGCAGTGGAGGATAGCAGCACGCTCCCTGTCTTTCCATAGGGAAAGCTAGATCAAGCTGGCAAAAAAGGCTTCTTCCCATGTGATGGAGAAGGGGGGAAGTCGCAACAGAGCTGGGCACAGGACAGCAGGTTCCCGTGACCCCAGTGCAACTGCCGTCTTCATTCCGGTGGCACATCTGACAAGGTCCAAGGTCTCGGAGGTGTTGTTGGGGTCACCCCGACTTTTGCTTCTGGATTACTTCAACATACCACTGGAGGCCAGTTTGTCAGCTTGGTATCTATGACAAACAAGGGCCTATCACAATTGATTTTGGACCTACATGTTAGCCACCCTGAGTCTTCCCTCGGGGGTGAGAAGGGTGGGGTAGAAATGGTCTAAATAAAATAATAAATAAATAAATAATACGTGGTTTTCAGCTCAGAATATAGAAATGTGGACCGGGGTAACCAATATTTCCAAATGCTAATGGATCCTTTGAAATTCCAGGAGACTTTAGAGGGTTCTACGGCTCGTATCACTGATGATCCTATTGAATCCTTGGTCAATAAATGGAATCAAAACCTAACCAGAGCTATTGACAAGATCACTCCCAAATGTCCTTTCCCACCCATTTCAAATAAGGCTCCCTGGTATACAGAGATCCTCGGGGAAATGAAATGGGAAGGATGTTGACTAGCATGCAGATGGCAGAAAACTCCACTTTTATGCAAAAAGACACAATATAGAGAACATCTTTGCTCCTATAAGGTGGAAATAGGCACAACAAAGAAAACTTCGGAGTGGTGAGAGGCTTAACACAGATGGCTCCCCTCTGAACTCATTGTTAGAACCTTCAGTAGCTCACGGTGATGCATTTAATAATTTTTTGCAGATAAGAGCTGACTTAGATGCTGTCGTTGAAGCAGATGTGAACAATGAGGTGTCCAATAACTCTGTGAGTGGATTACACTGGATCAGCTTCGATTAGTGAGCACTGTTGATATGAACAAGCTGCTGGGGCAAGTAAGGGGGACAACTTGCTTTCTTGATACCTGTTCTTCATGGTTGGTTATCCAGGAAATAGATTTCAAATGCATCTTTTAGGGAAGGGAATCTTCCACCCTGTTTAGAAGAAGCATTAGTTAGACCACGGTTGAAAACGCCTTCCCTAGGATCCCCTGTAACTTAATAACTACAGACCAATATCTCGTCTTCCTTTTTAAAGCAAGGTAATTGAGAAGGCAGTTGCTGTCCAACTCCGGGAACTCTTGGATGACACATACTTCACATACTTCTTTGACTCATTTCATACTGGCTTCAAAGCAAGATGAGACTTGTTATGGTAACCCTAATGGATGATCTCAGTCTTCACACTGACAAGGTGTGTGTGTCAGTATTGCTACCCAGAGGCCTTTGATAACATCAACCATGGTATCTTTCTGGCACGCCTGGGGGATTTGGGAATCTGCTGCAGTCATATCTCTCAGGCAGGTTCCCGATGGCGATTCTTGGGGAAAGCTGCCTGCCAAAGCCTAGTGCTAATGCCTTCCCTTGATGCTGTCATTGTTTTTGATTTAGGGCAATGAAAAATTGGACTAATCATTGTGATTTCTTGACAAGATTTATGCAGAGGAGGTTGTGTTTGCTTTTTTCTGAGGCTGAGACAGCATGACTTGCCCAAGGGGACCTAGTGTGTTTTCATGGTCAAATGGGGTTTCAAACCGTGGTCCCAGGGTTCTAATTAAGGGCTCAAATCACCTCACCACACTGCCCCCCTCCCTTTAATCCTTTCTTCTGGCCTAGAATGCCAGTTAAGAGCTGTTGACAATATCTAGTTAATTTTTCAATTTGACACAATATCCTTGAACTAACCCTTCAGGGCCCTACTTTGGACTCCTAAAACCTGTCATCCCCCCCCCCCCCCCCCCCACACACACACACACACACTAAAACTCTGTTTTTCCTTAAACATTGCCCATTTTATTAGCTTTTTAGCCTACTGCAGTTGTCATAGGTCAAAGAGAGCCTTTAAGGACTTAATTGCACAGAGGAGTCGAATCAGTACCACAACCTTGTGCAACACCCATTGCTGGTTCACCACTTCCACTCAATGAAACCTTCAGGGATTACTGACCTGATCACACTATGATCCCAGAACTGATTTTGTGGGTTGGGTCTGAGATGGCATCCTCCACACTCCTCTCACTGGATTAAAAAAAAGATTTTGGCAAAACAAAGGAGAGGAAGTGGCACAGCCAAAAGACAAAGTTAACCCAGCCAAGCAGTACAGCCTTGCACAGCCAAGGCATTGCAATCATGTGATATCTTTGTGTGGTATCTCACGTCATCATGAAGGGAAATAGCTGCTATCCCACATTGTAGGAATGCCTTGGGATAGCAGCACCAAGATGCTTTCTTGCAATAAGGTCCTCACTTAATACAGAATTGGACTGGAAGTTTGGTTCTGTTTCAAACCCTGGGTAAACAAAGAGCATTCTTGTAGCAACACTGCCTCATACCTTTTGTACATTCGTAAACAATTTCTTGCAAAATATTACTCCAGAGGACAGGAGCAGGATTCAAAATTAACAAAATGAAGTTCAACAGTGACAAATGCAAGATACTCCACTTTGGCAGGAAAAACGAAATGCAAAGATACAGAATGGGGGAGGCCTGGCTCGAGAGCAATACGTGTGAAAAAGATCTTGGAGTCCTCATGGACAACAAGTTAAACATGAGCCAACAATGTGATGTGGCGGCAAAAAAAGCCAATGGGATTTTGGCCTGCATCAATAGGAGCGTAGTGTCTAGATCTAGGGAAGTCATGCTACCCCTCTATTCTGCTTTGGTTAGACCACACCTGGAATATTGTGTCCAATTCTGGGCACCACAATTCAAGAGAGATATTGACAAGCTGGAATGTGTCCAGAGGAGAGCGACTAAAATGATAAAAGGTCTGGAGAACAAGCCCTATGAGGAGCGGCTAAAGGAGCTGGGCATGTTTAGCCTGAAGAAGAGAAGGCTGAGAGAGGATATGATAGCCATGTATAAATATGTGAGAGGAAGCCACAGAGAGGAGGGAGCAAGCTTGTTTTCTGCTTCCTTGGAGACTAGGACGCGGAACAATGGCTTCAAACTACAAGAGAGGAGATTCCATCTGAACATGAGGAAGAACTTCCTGACTGTGAGAGCCGTTCAGCAGTGGAACTCTCTGCCCCAGAGTGTGGTGGAGGCTCCTTCTTTGGAAGCTTTTAAACAGAGGCTGGATGGCCATTTGTCAGGGGTGCTTTGAATGCAATATTCCTGCTTCTTGGCAGGGGGTTGGACTGGATGGCCCATGAGGTCTCTTCCAACTCTTTGATTCTATGATTCTATGATTTGCTAAGTTTAATAATGGAAATAAAGTGAGATATCTATTATTATTCAGTAATGCTAATCCACACTGTTTATGGCCATCAGGACTGTTCAGCATATATACCTATATATCTGTTAGTATAATATAATAGCTCCATTATTTTCCATAACAGAACTAGGACTAGCATTATTACCCTTAATAAATGTTCTGTAAGGCCCTTTTGTTCCCACACAAAGAGATTTCTCAAGCATGTAGCACCTGATGAGCTTGAGAAATGAGATAGTTGCAGTTCTGGCTTGCATAAACATCATAGGAAATGACGCATTTCTTTCTTCCTGTTGACACTAGGTGCTTTTTAAAAGTGGGTTTGAAGGTAAATTTTACTTTAGAGATATTTTTTGTAGAGGCTACATCTTCCTTGGAAGCCTCTTGTAAAAAGCCATTGCTTTTAGTAAGAGGAAATGCATGCATGCTCTCTTACTGTTCAGTTTACAAGACATTATCTTGCACGCACAACCCCGGGGGGGGGGGGGGCATTGGCCTCTCTCAATCCCCACAGAAAGAGGAAATGCTAGGAACGGCCAAGTCATTTACCAAGTCATTTCCTTTTCAGAGAAAGAGGAATATGCTAATGTAGGATCATTTTCAAAACTACTTTCCCAGCCTCTGTGAAGGATTTAACTTAAAAATTTGAAAATCACTAGCCATCCCCTGCCATGCGTTGCTGTGGCCCAGTCTAGTGATCTGGAAAATAAAGTAATAAGAAAGTTTTGGTTTCTAATATATATAATTTCTTTATACTTGTGGGTAAACAGTATTTCTTGGGGGACATGAGAGAAGCCTCCTCGCAGGATTGCAAGACATCCGGGCGTCCCCTGGGCAACGTCTTCGTAGACGGCCAATTCTCTCGATCCAGAAGCAACCAGAGATGACTTGCAGCATGCAAACCAGGAAGCAAAACAACCAACGGTCCTTTTCAGGACCAACCATGACAATAATCTCAGAATAGAGGGGTAGCATTACTTCCGTAGATCTGATAACAAACTTATTAACAATAGCAAGACTGCTTATAGCAAGGAATTGGAAAAGAGAAATAAATATACAAATAGAGGAGTGGTACAAGGAAGAATGGAAATTGGCAATAAATGATAGCCTGACATGTATATTAAAAGTTAAAAGAGATATATAGAAACAAAATGATTTTGATGAAATATGGAGAAAATTTATTGAAAAAGAATTTAAAAAGAAAGAAGGAAAGTTACCTCTACAAGAAGACCTGAAATTTTGGACAGATGATATGTTAAAGCTCTGGCTTGGGGTAGGGGGAGCACAGTGGTGAGAGATAGATAATACGTATAAGCAGAAAAATAACGGTAGATGCCAAAAGTTAAAGTATGATAGATTGTATTGAATAATATGAATCTACTGTGAAAAAAAAAATTTGGTCGTGTCAGGAGTGACCTGAGAAATTGCAAGTCGCTCCTGTTGTGAGAGAATTGGCCGTCTGCAAGGACGTTGCCCAGGGGATGCCCAGATGATTTTGATGTTTTATCATCCTTGTGGGTGGCTTCTCTCATGTCCCCGCATGAGGAGCTGGAGCTGATAGGGGGAGCTCATCTGCCTCTCCCCGGATTCGAACCTGCAACCTGTCGGTCTTCAGTCCTGCCGGCATAGGGCTTTAGCCCACTGCGCCACCGGGGGCTCCTACTGTAAAATAAACAATGTGTAACAAATGTATTGAACTATGGTAAAATGATAAAAAATATATAAAAAAAATTAAAAAATTAAACAGAGGCTGGATGGCCATCTGTCGGGGGTGCTTTGCGATTTTCCTGCTTCTTGGCACGGGGTTGGACTGGATAGCCCATGAGATCTCTTCCAACTCTATGATTCTATGATTTCTGGAAGTATAATTCCCTTCTCTTGTACTGTCTTAAGAATGCCCAACAATGCACTGGATCTGGTAGTGTTAGCTCCTGTAGCCTAAAAGGGTCAGGGCCTACCCACCATCCCTAGTGATATTTGCTATTTGAAGATCATGTGGAGTATGGGCATCAAATCTATCTGATCTCCACAGTTCAGCATAACCTCCAATATTTCACAGATGGAAACAAGGACACATCTGGCCAAACAATATTGGAGTGTAGGGAAGGTAACAAACATTCATTTCAGAAAATTAGTTCTAGCAGTATTTTGCAAAGCTCATACTTCTTAATGGCCTATTAAAGTCTAAACCACCTTGCATTACACACCAGGGATATCAAGTGTGGCTGATGATGGCATCAACAAATCTGTTTGTTTTTATCCTGTGAGCCCTCTCTCAACTCCATGGATAGAAGACAGTTAAAAATAGGAAGCATTAGTAAAACAAATGCCACAATTTGCATTTACAGATTATGGTCCTGCACGCAACAGGAAGACTCCTCTTCACATACTTTTTTTTCATATTTGCTCTGTCAATAGTCACATTCTCTCCCTTTCATTTTGCTGACGTGCTGAAATTCACAGAGAACTGTGTGTTGCTTGACAGGTCGCTTAGACCAGCACATACTGCTGGAGTCCAGTCTGTGAATTCCACAGAGTGAAGGGACATTCCCCTCTCATTTCACAGAATGCCATTCCATCCCCCTTGTGATTCAAAGGCCATTCATAATGTGCTTCCGAATCACATCCTGTCCGGCTGTTAATAGCAAAAGAACTCCGAAAACATAATGCCAGTTTTTGAGGCACTTACAAAGACAAAAAAGGCAGAGCACAAAGTACTTCCTACAATGAATGTTTTTATGAGATTCATCTTTCTTTAAGTTAGTTGTCTTAATAGAAAACGTCTGACCTTCCTCCTAATGTGGGACAAGAGCTTGATGTTCTACCCAGCTGAAAAGGCATACATTTCACATATTTTGTTTTTGCATGTGAAAATTAATAACTACAGCAATTTTCTCTAAACTCTCTGTGAGAACATTTTGGCACAACGTTTGAGCTTTTTCAGACTTCACTGGGGAAATGTGTTTTGCACAAAAATGCACAAGGTTTAGATGCTCAGAAAGTGGGGTCTGGGGTAGAAACAATATTGTATGCTATATGCACTGACTCTATCATTTGAAAAATGGGGTTATGCACATAATACAAATGCAGGTAAAGCACGGTTGATTTTTGCATACAGTAATCTGAGCATTAAGCATTAACTGCAGTGTCCATAAATGTAAGCATTCCTCTATAGATAACAATATGAAATGCCGTGCATGTGTTTTCTGTGCAGTAAAGAACACATTCATACAGGAGTCTGTGTATTCTGTGTAAAATTCATGTCTTATGCCAAAAACATATTTTCAATTCAGAAAAATTAAGTATATTTTTGTGCAAATTAATTTTCCTCTTTGAGATCTCAAATTGAAGAGTTCAACCACACCACCATTAGCAGAACAAGCCACGAGAGTAAAGATGAAGATCCACCCAGAGGAAAAGTGTTCCTGCCATACATCAAGGGAACCACTGACCGCATAGGGAAGCTGATGAGGAAACACAACATACAAACAATCTACAAACCCACCAAGAAAATCCAGCAAATGCTACGTTCAGCAAAGGACAAGAGGGATCCTCTCACCTCTGCAGGAGTCTACCGTATACCATGCAACTGTGGACAAGTCTACATAGGGACCACCAAACGCAGCGCCCAAACAAGAATCCAGGAACATGAAAGGCACTGCAGACTACTCCAACCAGAGAAATCAGCCATAGCAGAGCACCTGATGAACCAACCTGGACACAGCATTTTATTTGAGAACACAAAAATGCTGAACCACTCTCACAACCACCATGTCAGGCACAGAGAAGCCATTGAAATCCACAAACATGTGGACAATTTCAACAGAAAGGAAGAAACCATGAAAATGAACAAAATCTGGCTACCAATATTAAAAAATTCTAAAATTGCAACAGCAAAAACAGCAGAGAGAAAAACAGGCAGAGACATCTAATCACCCTTTAAGAAGAGTTTGTATGCTAATCAAGGTGGTCGTTTGAAAGATTCACACCTAGCCCAACTTACAAAAAGCCCTTTGTCCCACCCTGGTCTTTCCACAGATATATAAACCCCTTTTTCCCCAGCTCCAGCAGACCTCACCTCTGAGGATGCTTGCCATAGATGCAGGCGAAACGTCAGGAGAAATGCCTCTAGAACGTGGCCATATAGCCCGAAAAAACCCACAAGAACTGAATACTTGATCTTGTCTGATCTTGGAAGATAGGCAGGCTTGATTGACACTTAGACAAAGGTCTGCCAGAGAATCATGCCAAGAATATTTAATATGTATTGTCGAAGGCTTTCATGGCTGGAATCACTAGGTTCTTGTGGGTTTTTTCGGGCTATAGGGCCATGTTCTAGAGGCATTTCTCCTGACGTTTTGCCTGCATCTATAGCAAGCATCCTCAGAGGTAGTGAGGTCCTCACTACCTCTGAGGATGCTTGCCATAGATGCAGGCGAAACGTCAGGAGAAATGCCTCTAGAACATGGCCCTATAGCCCAAAAAAACCCACAAGAACCTAATATTTAATATGGCTGGGAAAGAATCTGGAGATGGGCCTTGCTTAGAATGACTTTTCCCCTCTTACACTTTGATTTTGCCTCCAAATCAAAATGAGCCAATGATCTGATTCTGTATAAGAAAGTTGGATATGGCCATGTTTATTTATTCAAAACATTTTTTTTCCTACTTTTCTTCCAGATCGCTTAGGTCAGCTGATGACATGGAAATAAGACATAAACTCTTAAACGTGTGCTTGTTTGATGCTTACTAATGCATTACAGTTCTAAAACAGCAGCAAATTGTATGAGAAAACAACAATATAATGAATTCCAAAAATAGAGGCAGTTTAAACCCAAACTGAAAAGGACATGATTGCATATTCACAATCCCTTCCATTAAAAATATTTTTGTTTATCATTTCTTCCAGGCACAGATTCAACAACTCTTACACTCCAACATGTAATTGATAAACAGGATATTTGAGCATTTGTTATATGCTCTGTTTTCACAGCAAAGATCAAAGTGCCCCTTACAAGGGATGTATAAATCAAAAATAATATGGCCCATAAGTGTTTCAGCAGGTTGGGTGTTCTGCTCCACTCCATGGCCCACACCACACTTATTTGAGTTTTCACAGTTGTGGCCAAAATAATATGCAAAACAATACACTTTTAAAATAACTCATGCTGTTAAAAAGCTACTTGCACATATTTGTATATGCAAATTTTTGGTTGTCCTTTCTCTTCTATTTGCCTCTATGTCATTAACATCCATTACGTTCAAAAATAGCACAATATTTTTCCCATGCATATAGGTAAATTATAGGCTTGTGCACAGATCCATTTTCAAAAACAGTCTTCGACTGGCTTGGCTGGTTCGGATACCTGTAACAGCATGGGCTCCGCTGCTTTTCTTTTCTTTTTTGTCACAACAAAACAGTGGATGTCAAAAACCAGCTGCTTTCAGTTTCTTTCGGTTACAGTGGAGTGCGGGAAGGAAGCAGGCCTGAAGCCGGGGGGGGGGGGGGGGGGGTAGGGGTTCAACCCCCCCCCCCCCCCGAAATTTTTCAGGTTAAAAATATCCCTGGTTTACTCATGAATTTTAACTGGTTAACCAAATCCCCATGCTTAGTCTATCAGACGCAAAAAATTAAGAGTCCCTCCACAACTGCAAGCACTATCTCAAGCAAATATTGACAATTTATTCACACTGTCATTACTTGCAGCAATAGCCGATGTAGTGAAGCAACCAAGTTGGGGGGGGGGTGTTGAATGTTCTCATTAAGGAGGCCAGACTTGGTGGAGGTGGTTGACAGGGGCGGAGCTGCAGGCTATTGAAGGCTGCTCTGCCCCCTGCTGTGCTCTGCTTCAACGTGAGCTAGGAGGCAGGTTTCACCCTCCCCCCCCCCCGAAATTTTCAATCCTCCCTGAATTTTTTTTCTGGCTACGGTCCTGGGAGAAAGGTAACCCTAGAAGGAAACGGATTGCAGGAAGCAGGGTTTCTAAAAATGATGGAACGAGGAGTCTCGTAAGTTCCCCATTGCCACAAATGGTCCGGATCAAAAACTGATCTTTCAGTTGCCAAAAGGGAAAATGGATTACCACCCTGCCAAATTCCAGAAGCTCCCCAAAACAGATTGGGAGCTGCACTGAAATGCGGCACACCAACAGATTGGGGTTTAACCAAAATGCACAACCCTACTAAATATTTCAATAAAATCCAAGGGCAACGAATCCCTCCAACTTGATCACAGATTTTACTCAGTCAAAAGAGCCCAGCATCATGAGGATGACACTTCTTCAAAATAGGCACCAACAGATTCTGTTTCAGATTTAGTCAAAATCTCTGCTTCCTCACCCCTTTGGGTTGCAGCATTATGCAACAACCAGTCCACATCTGATTAGAAAATAAAAAGAAATAATTCAAATTTTTGGTTAAAGAGATACTTTAGACATGAAGTGTAAGAAATTAACCTTGGGCAAGTCACACTTTCTTCACATTAGAGCAAGGGTCCTCAAACTTTTTAAACAGTGGGCCAGGTCACAGTCTCCAAACTGTTGGAGGGCCGGATTGTAATTTGAAAAACACACGAATGAATTCCTATGCACACTGCACATATTTTATTTGTAGTGCAAAAACTGCTTTAAAACAATACAATAATTAAAATGAAAAACAATTTTAACAAATATAAATTTATTAGTATTTCAATGGGAAGTGTGGGTCTCCTTTTGGCTTATGAGATAGAGTTGTTGTTGTTGTTGTTGTAGTTGTGTGCTTTCAGCCCCCCGGGCCTTAATTTAAGGACCCCTGCATTAGAGGAAGGCAATGGCAAACTTCCTCTGAATAAATCTTGCCAAGAAAACCCTATAATAGGTTGACTTTAGGTTTGTCATAAGTCAGAAATGACTTGAAGGCACACAACCATAACAACACCTCCGCTACTCCTTCCATCAACTAACTTACAGCTTTACAATGTACCCACCCTGTGTTTTTGCACCTTCCACCATTTCCATCACTCACTCTCCCTCCATTTCATTTTTCCCTCACATCCCTCTAAGCCTTCAAAATATGCCCAGAGTTTGCTTCTTGCCATCCACTGCTTTGGTTGTTCACACTCTAAACCTTCTACTCCCTCCCTCAACTGTGTGTCCTTGAAATGCTCATTCATTCTTTTCTTCCCTGAGGTTACATTCCTGCCTCCTGTCTCCAAACTGCTTTATCTTGTTTTTTGCTTCTTATGATCGTAAACTTGAGAGCAGGGAGTGACTTACTACTGGGTTTCTGTGAAAGGTGATGGAGTTTCTTGGTATGGTATGTCTAGAAGCTAGGCAAAACCTGGGCAAACCAAGTGGTATAGCTGCCCCACCCTCTACTCAAGAAAGTCACTGACAGAAAAATGCATCCACATTTTGCTATGTTTCTTTGCTCCCACAAGAGTGGAGTACTGGGATTTCTAATGGAAACTTACATCCAGGTAAGCAGGGGCGGTTCGTCCATTACGCAAAGTAAGCCATTGTGGTACACTTTGTTTTGCCAGGGGCGCAGAGGCGCCTCTGTAAATGCCCCTCCACAGTTGTGAGTCGCAACCTTTCTCTGTCTCCCTCTCCCTCTTGAAGGCCTTGCTTTGGCCTGGGTCTTGACTCACTCCGCCACCTCCCTTCTGGCTCTGCGCATGCACCCCGTGTGCTTGAGCAGTTGGACGGGGAAGGCGGGCTCCTCTGTTTCCCTCCACTCGGTGCGTGAGGAGGCAAGAGCAGCTGTATGGGCAGCGCAGCTGCTCTTTCTCTTTCCCACGCCTTCCCCGCGTGCTTCCGTTCTTTGCCTCAGGGTGATGAAGCCGAGCTCCCTCTGAAGGTGGTGCTGCTGCCTCCTCCAGGCATCAGGTGTCTTCCTGCTGTGCTCCCAAAGGCTGACTTGGGGGAAAGCTGCCCACCCGGCCATCTCAGTGGGTTAGTCACTCGCCGCTCATGGGGGGGAGCTCATCATCCCAAGAAAGATGTGCCACCTCCAAAGGGCTCCATTGTGGACCCCGGAGAGGAGACAACATGCAGATGGCCCGGGGAAGGGGGAAAAGAAGGGTGCTCTGTTCATGCTTTGCCTTTGAGTGCTTCTACACCAGGCATGGGCCAATTTCAAGCCCCACTTCCATATAAAACCCCTGGAGGGCCCAAGTTGGCCCATGCTTGAACTACACTATGGAATGAATGCAGTGCCACACTTTCAACTGCCCTGGCTCAGTGCTGTGCTATCCTGGGAGCTGTAGTTTGCTGAGCTTTGGCAGAGAAGGCATTGTGTGGATCTTTCCACATAGCTGAATAAAATCCCACATTTTCCGCTTTGAACTGGAATATATGGCAGTGTGGACTCAGATAACCCAGTTCAACGTAGACATTGTGGGATTTTCTGCCTTGATATTCTGGGTTATATGGCTGTGTGGAAGAGCCCTAAAACGACAACCCCCAGAATTTCCTAGCATTGAACCCTAGCAGTTAAAGGAATGTTAAACTACAGTGCAAAGTGTGAAGATATCCAGATTATCTGAAGAAATCCAGATTATCCTCTTTGACCTGGATTATATGGTAGTGTAGAAGGAAGTTTAGGAAATTCTGCCTCAAAGGGGTATTTATGTACTGCATGGCCATCCAGACCAACTCCCTTCACACCAGAGCAAGAAAACATAATCAAAGCCCTCCTGACAAAGAGCCATCCAGCCATAAATAGAGATAGATCTTTTCAAGATCACCAGACTGGATCACAGCAACGCGTGGCAGGGGATGGCTAGTGTGTGTGTGTGTGTGTGTGTGTGTGTGTGTGTGTGTATATATATATATATATATATATATATATATATATATATATGGATGGCATAGGCCATCTTTGGCCCTCCATGTGTTTTGGACTTCAACTCCCACAATTCCAGACAGCCAGTAGGAAGTCCAAAATACCTGGAGGGCCAAAATTGATTGGTTTTTTTTTTGGGGGGGGGGGCCTCAAAATACTCTTTGCTTACCATTGAAAATTACCTAGGTATGATAATGGTCAAGACAAGCACTGGTTGGTATGCCTAGAATCTAAGCAAAACCTGGGCAAATCAGGTGGTATAGCTGTCCCACCCACTACACATTTTATTTCTATTAACTAAAAATCTTGTTCTCTGACTTTGGGGCTGGAGTCCAGAATGTTTTGGGTTCAAGGAAGGTTTTTTTCCCCAAACTAAGCGATGCTTCTGGCTTTGTAGAAAGAAGCTGAAGCACCTCTAAGGGAAATCCCCCCATTTGTCCTTCAGGAAACAGAGGGCTTTCTCAGTTATATAACATGCAAGGAGACTGTAGGTCACACTTTCTACACCTTATTTTACATAAACACAACCACCAATTGTGAACCATGTTCATGCAATTTTGGGTGCTAAGATTCTCTCAATTAAGCAAAGAAACAGTAATCAGTGCTAGAAGCAAGGAAATGTGCAATCATTTTTGCAGGAAAACAGTGTGTTTACAGGAGACAAGAGAAGCACAGACGTGTGAAAAAGATCTTGGAGTCCTCGTGGAGAACAAGTTAAACATGAGCCAACAATGTGATGTGGCGGCAAAAAAAGCCAATGGGATTTTGGCCTGCATCAATAGGAGCATAGTGTCTAGATCTAGGGAAGTAATGCTACCCCTCTATTCCGCTTTGGTTAGACCACACCTGGAATATTGTGTCCAATTCTGGGCACCACAATTCAAGAAAGATATTGAGAAGCTGGAATGTGTCCAGAGGAGAGCGACTAAAATGATAAAGGGTCTGGAGAACAAGCCCTATGAGGAGCGGCTTAAGGAACTGGGCATGTTTAGCCTGAAGAAGAGAAGGCTGAGAGGGGATATGATAGCCATGTATAAATATGTGAGAGGAAGCCACAGAGAGGAGGGAGCAAGCTTGTTTTCTGCTTCCCTGGAGACTAGGACGCGGAACAATGGCTTCAAACTACAAGAGAGGAGATTCCATCTGAACATGAGGAAGAACTTCCTGACTGTGAGAGCCGTTCAGCAGTGGAACTCTCTGCCCCGGAGTGTGGTGGAGGCTCCTTCTTTGGAAGCTTTTAAACAGAGGCTGGATGTCCGTCTGTCAGGGGTGATTTGAATGCAATATTCCTGCTTCTTGGCAGGGGGTTGGACTGGATGGGCCTGAGGTCTCTTCCAACTCTTTGATTCTATGATTCTATGATTCTACGTGTATCTTCTATTTATTTTTTATTTTAAAAATGTAATACACCCACCATATACATTACAAACATATAGAAGAAGAAGAAGAAGAAGAAGAAGAAGAAGAAGAAGAAGAAGAAGAAGAAGAAGAAGAGGAACTTTATTTTTCTACCCCGCCTCCATCTCCCCTAAGGGACTCGGGTGGCTTACATGGGGCCCAAGCCCAGGCAGAATACAATTAAAATAAAGCAATAACAATTAAAACAGCATAAAAACAGCATAAAACAACATAACAAAAATAGCTAGCAACAATAACGGCAGACTAATTTTGGAGGGGGGGGGGAGGAAAACCACTACATGAACTAGTTAAAGGATAAAGTGGTTTAGTAAGGTAGATGACAATGTATAACGGCATAGGAAAAATCATGGAAACAGAGCAAATTAACAGGATCAGTTAATATAATATAGGACATCAGATTGAATGACAATTCAAGTCATGATGCAGGCCATTCGTCATAGAAGTCGTCAATCGAAACCATGACGAAACATCCATGTCTTTAATTCATAGACAACCTGCCACCCACAGTACAATTACCCCTCAACCCACCCCCAGTGCTATCCACCACCTTGGCTTCTGTCACTGATCCCCGCTGTTGTGGTTCAACAGCAACAGCATGATGGGACTGAGAGTGCAGATGAGCATGATGGAAATGAGAGTACAGATGCAGGTGTGGGCTTTCAGTTTTCTCAGTCAAAATCTATAGCTAGGGACAAGCCGCTTTTCTCACAGGAACGGAACGTAGCTGATAAGGCAGTTGGTGGCGTTCAAGGTCAGGCTCCCCAGCAGGTGTTGAGACGGAGTTTACGAATTGCGGCCAAGTGTTGAGCTCATCCGTTGGTGGGAAAACTGCTTGTTAGCTGCCTGTTTGATGTTCAATGTTTTGATGTTTTACCTATAAGTAAACCGCCTTGGAGCTGGTTCTGTGTCAGTTCCAACGTTGCTAAATGGCTTGCTGGCCTTCGGCTCTGGGGCTTGGGGAAAAGCCTGCTTCACGCTATTTCCTGGACTTTTACTCTGCTTCTATGCTTCAAGTCTCCTGCTTTGACTCAAAGGGATTATATTGGATTTTTACCCTGTACTACTGATCTTCTCATTGCTGATGAACTGCTTTGTTTGAAAACCTCACAATAAACTTTCTACCTCACAATTTTGGCTGGTTTGTCAGAGATAGCAAGGTGAATCTTAGCCTGAGATACAACACCCACAAAGTTTGTACACATTTTGTTTAACCCTCTATATTTCTAGCTCAATTAATTCCTCTTGTTATTTCTTAAAATCTCCCAGTAGTACTTCTCCCATCAAGTATGCAGAGGCCAGCGTCCAGTTTCTTTCAAATTTTTCATGATTTTCATATTTCAAATTGCTAGAAATGTTAGTCATCTGTGCATAGTCCCATTCTGGGCTCTGTTTCCATGCATTGTGGAAACTGAATCCTGTCATGGCCTCTGAAGGACTCCTATGGGACTCAATTTCTGAAGTGCGTGGAAATGGAGCCCAGAATCCACAAGATAAGGTCAGACATTATGGCCATGCCAATTGGAGATTGTGAAAGTTGTAGTCCACAAAGCTAATGTTCTCAAGCACTGCAGTTGATGGTACCACACATATATGGTACTGCTTATTCTCCTATAACAGTGGTTCTCAACCTTTTCTTGACCTGTGACCACTTTGACCAGGGATCACTCTCCAACAGTGGTTCTCAACCTGTGGGTTCCCAGATGTTTTGGCCTTCAACTCCCAGAAATCCTAACAGCTGGTAAACTCGCTAGAATTTCTGGGAGCTGTAGGCCAAAACACCCCACCCACAGGTTGAGAACCATTGCTCTCCAACGTTAGTACCAAAAGGGTTACAAATCAGTTTTTGGTCAACTCTAGATTCGGTTTGGTTATTTGGGGTACTGGTTCATAAAACTGCATTGGCTAGACCACATCAGCTCTAGTTTCTGGCACAGAACATATGCCATTCAATAGTCTCTATCTGCTCATCACAGAAAATGATATTTGATCATCTAGAACTGATGTGGTCCATCCAATGCAATTTTCTGAATCAGCACCTCAAATATCCCCAGGAACAGGCCTAAAAACAAAGACATCAAGGTACTCCCTCTTCCAGGTGCCACAAGGAATAGCTCCGCTCAGGGGGAGGGAGGAGGAGGAGAAGGAATAGTCAAGAGGCTTGTTGTTGCGCCAGGCATGTAGCCAGGGGGGGGTTAGCCCCCCCCCCAAATTTCTGATGGTAGTCCGCGAGAAGGCCTTACTGGTGCATTATTTAAACTGCTATGTTTATTCATATCATGATCTGATCACTATACTCAATATATCCCATATGCATGGGGGTATTGGGGTAACGATACAAAAGGTTTGCTAGGGTAGACCCTCTTTCACTCAGACTCAGCCCCCCCCCCGAACCAAACTCAGCCCCCCTCCCCCGAAACAGGCTATGGGCCTGTGTTGCGCCTTTCATGTATTGTCAGCCTCTCCCTCCTGACATCCCTGTTGCCTCAGCACTATAAGAGGGTTTCATGAGACCAGTCACACTCATTGTAACGATGGAGTAAAGGTGAAGCCACAGAACATATTTTATTTCTTAGGGACCACTGGTTCTCCACAGACCACAAGTTGGGAACCACTGTTCTATAACCAAGTGTGACAAGGAATGAGTGCATATATCTGCCTTTTTTATGTCTAAGATGCCTGGTGTCTGGGTCAAATCCTTTGTAGTTTAGCACAATACATGAATACAATAACTATACCAGCCAATGCAATTTTCTGGCTCCAGGCTCACTTCCCACATAATTTACTCAAAATTGTATGTCAGAACAGCACATTAATGGGCACAGTGGAAATGATGCAAAAACTCTCATGTATTTTATTGCCAGTGTAATTATCTCATTGTACATAATGGATAGACAGACTTAATTCTTAGATTTGAAAGGCTGCAAGAAAAGCCTTATTTGATCCCTCTAAAAACCTTGTGAGTGCCACGTAAAAGGCCTTCCATGCTGCCACCCCAAGTGGAAATCATGATTAACTAGTTCCCATCTGTTTTCTAATTGCAATATTACAGGATACCACACATACATTTTCATCACAAGCTAATGGGAGAACGGGCACAAAATTATCTTTTATATTCTGTACTTTCCTTGAATTTTGCAAGGTTAAAAAGGGCCAGAAGCTCTGCTCTTTCCTGGCGAGGGGGGGGGGGCAGGGTTTGCGGGCGGGCGGGAGCCCTGACTGGATGGCCAGACAAGGAAATAGCCCCGCTCCCCCCAGCACATGACCGACCCAGAAAGAGACAGGTAGAGACAGGCATGTAGCCAGGGGGTGGGCTCGAAGGGCTTCAGCCCCCCCTCCCGAAATTCTCATGGTGGTTCGCGAAAAAGCCTTACTGGTGCATTATTTAAACTGTTATGTTTATTATATCATGATCTGATCACCATACTCAATATATCCCATATGCATGGGGGTATTGGGGTAATGATACAAAAGGTTTGCTAGGGTAGACCCTCTTTCACTCAGACTCAGCCCCCCGAAACTCAGCCCCCCCCTGAACCCCCCCCCCCCGAAAAAAATCAGCCCCCCCCCCCCCCGGAAACGAAATCCTAGCTACGGGCCTGGGTAGAGACAATATTTGCATTGAGACTTTAACGAGGGAAGCAAGCAAAATTTTGAGAAATGTTGTTTAGGGTAGGGCCTTTCAATTCTCTGGCACAGGGGGGCCTTGCCTTCCCAAACTACATTTCCCAAGGTTCTGTTTACCACCTTATGCTGCCTCCTCCATGAAAGTTTTGGTGGAGGAAAACCCATGTTCATTCTCTAAAGGGATTTCAAGATAAAAGGGAATTGTTGAGAGTTGAATCAACCCTGTGAGGTAGGCAAAGTTGAGAGGCAGTAGCTCCAAAGTTTACCGAGTAGATTTCCTAGGCTTTGACTATGCTTTTCCTGCCTGGCAGAAGGGAGTTGCTCTGGATGGCCCCTGGGGTCTTCCAGTGAAATAGTACTGTTACATTTATGTTGATTAGAATTCCCTAAAATCAGTGGATGTGCAAATCTTTCCAAAACCTGAGGGGAATGACACCCTGGTTAAGTTGCATAATTGAAAATAGAAATCCAAGAAGATAGCTCTTGCAGTTCTTTTTAAAAAATGTTGTTCATAAAAAGTTTTTAAAATTTCCAAAAATTAACAGATGAGTGAAACGGTCTAAAACTTGGGGGAGTCGGAAACTGTGGTAAATGTATTCTACCGTTGTAGCAAGTTTCATCCCAATAGCTCGAAAATGAGGGAGAAAGGAACCCCAGAAGCTCCCCTCTTGCGCAATTATATAATGAAAAAGTAACAAAAATGTTATATTGTTATAGTTATGAAACAGACCCCTTACGACAGTGTTTCTCAACCTGGGGGTCGGGACCCCTGAGGGGGTCACAAAGGGGTGTCAGAGGGGTCGCCAAAGACCATCAGAAAAGACAGTATTTTCTGATGGTCATGGGGATTCCATGTGGGAAGTTTGTGCCAATTCTATCGTTGGTGGAGTTCAGAATGTTCTTTGGTTGTAATGAACTATAAATCCCAGCAACTACAACTCCCAAAAGTCAAGGTCTATTTTCCCCAAACCCCACCAGTGTTCACATTTGCACATATTGAGTATTTGTGCCAAGATCCACCATTGCGTGAGTCCACAGTGCTCTCTGGATGTAGGTGAACTGCAACTCCAAAACTCAAGATCAATACCCACCAAACCCTTCCAGTGTTTTTCATTGGTCATGGGAGTTCTGTGTGGCAAATTAGGTTCAAATCCATCGCTGGTGGAGTTCAGAATGCTCTTTGATTATAGGTGAACTATAAATCCCAGCAACTACAACTCCCAAATGACAAAACCAATCCTCCCCCAACCCCAGTAGCATTTACATGTGGGTGCATTGGGTATTTGTGCCCAGTTTGGTCCAGTGAAAGAAAATACATCTTGCATATCTAGTATTTACATTATGATTTATAACAGTTGTAAAATGACTGTTATGAAGTAGCAACAAAAACAATGTCATGTTTGGGGGTCACCACAGTATGAGGAACTGTATTAAGGGGTCACGGCATTAGGAAGGTTGAGAACCACTGCCTTACGATATCTTAGAAACACTTTAGTAATGAGTATTGAAACATTTTTTTCATTGATCGCACAGACCTATTAACTAGAATAAGCCATTTCTGGCATAGAATAAGGAAATGTGATACACAACTCTTTGGATATTATTCCAGGTTGACATTTAGGGAGGATTTCAAAGTCAGTGTCTGTCTGGAGCCCTAGTCCAAAGACTGAGCAAATACTGATGCTCAGGGCTAAACAACATCTTGGTACCTTGAGCCTGGCATATAGTAACAGCACATTCAACTTTTAAAGTGAATCTCTCCTATTTTCAATGTTTTAATTTCAGTAACTATCGCATTATTTGGTGTCCATACTACTTAATGAGGAATAAATTGTATAGATCCCTGGACAATTTATAAATCAAGACCATATTCCCAACATCATCACTCTCACAAAGTGGGAACGATGATTGGTTATGACTAATCAATGTAACCAGGCGCTTGACACAAGTTGGCAGAATCATAGAGTTGGAAGAGACCTCATGGGCCATCCAGTCCAACCCCCTGCCAAGAAGCAGGAATATTGCATTCAAAGCACCCCTGACAGATGGCCATCTAGCCTCTGTTTAAAAACCTCCAAAGAAGGAGTCTCCGCCACATTCTGGGGCAGAGAGTTCCACTGCTGAACGGCTCTCACAGTCAGGAAGTTCTTCCTCATGTTGAGATGGAATCTCCTTTCTTGTAGTTTGAAGCCATTGTTCCACGTCCTAGTCTCCAGGGCAGCAGAAAACAAGTTTGGTCCCTCCTCCCTGTGACTTCCTCTCACATATTTATACATGGCTATCATGTCTCCTCTCAGCCTTGTCTTCTGAAGGCTAAGCATGCCCAGCTCCTTAAGCCACTCCTCATAGGGCTTGTTCTCCAGATCCTTGATCATTTTAGTTGCCCTCCTCTGGACACATTCCAGCTTGTCAACATCTCTCTTCAATTGTGGTGCCCAGAATTGGACACAATATTCCAGGTGTGGTCTAACCAAGGTGGAATAGAGGGGTAGCATTACTTCCCTAGATCTAGACACTATGCTCCTATTGATGCAGGCCAAAATCCCATTGGCTTTTTTTGCCGCTACATCACATTGTTGGCTCATGTTTAACTTGTTGTCCATGAGGACTCCAAGATCTTTTTCACACGTACTGCTCTCGAGCCAGGTGTCCCCCATTCTGTATCTTTGCATTTCATAAGTGGAGTATCTTGCATTTGTCACTGTTGAACTTCATTTTGTTAGTTTTGGCCCATCTCTCTAATCTGTCAAGATTGTTTTGAATTCTGCTCCTGTCCTCTGGACTATTGGCTATCCCTCCCAATTTGGTGTCGTCTCCAAACTTGATGATCATGCCTTCTAGCCCTTCATCTAAGTCATTAATAAAGATGTTGAACAGGACCGGGCCCAGGACGGAGCCCTGCTGATGGCACTCCGCTCGTGACTTCTTTCCAGGATGAAGAGGAAGCATTGGTGAGCACCCTCTGGGTTCGTCCATTTAACCAATTACAGATCCACCTCAACGTAGTTTTGCCTAGCCCACATTGGACTAATTTGTTTGAAACAGAAATGCATGCAGTTGTGAAATCATTTTACAGAGCTTTGCAGTAGCACCCTTAAGCTTTACATTCTGAATAGCTATTGTTACACAAAATCAAATGAACCTTTGTGTTAACTATGCCTAAAGGCATTAGATCCTGTCTAAAGAAAATGAGAGAAATTTCCAGCTGTCTGCAGCTTTAAAAGGTTGGTATGGCCAAACATGACTCTTTCCAGTTGAAAAACAAAATTGAAAGTGGACATTCAGGATGCAGCTACACTGTAAAATTAATGCAGTTTTATATTATTTTAATTGTCATGGCCAAATGCTTTGGAATCATGGGAGTTGTAGTATGTGAGGAAGCAGTACTCTTTGGCAGAGAAGACTAAAAAAAACCTTATACAATGATGTTATTACTTTACTTGCTTTACTTTACTTTACTTTACTTGTATACCGCAGTTTCTCAGCCTAACAGGCGACTCAACGCGGTTTACAACAAAGGTACAACAGTCAACAATATACAATTTAAAACCATAAAAGCATAATACACAATCTTGACACAACAATAACAACCCAATGCATCTCATGACTAAAATCATGATCCAGTTTCGTCGTCCTTATTACCATTCCTGTAATCATCACATTCATTGCACCGATTAACCAAATGCCTATTCGAACATCCAGGTTTTTAATCTTCTTCTGAACACCATCAGCGAGGGGGCTGATCTTACCTCCATGGGAAGGGCGTTCCATAGCCGAGGGGCCACCACAGAAAAGGCCCTGTCTCTCGTCCCCGCCAGCCGCACCTGTGAAGCAGGCGGGATAGAGAGCAGGGCCTCCCCAGAAGATCTTAGGGTCCTGGTGGGCTGATAGGCCGAGATACGTTCGGATAGGTAGGTTGGGCCAGAACCGTTTAGGGCTTTAAAGGCCAACGCCAGCACTTTGAATTGAGCCCGGTAGCAAATCGGCCGCCAGTGGAGCTGGTGCAGCAGAGGAGTTATATACTCCCTGCGCTCCGCACCTGTTAGTATCATGGCTGCCGAACGTTGGACTAATTGGAGCTTCGGAGCCCAAATTCAAAGGCAACCACACGTATTAAGAAAATGACCCCTCTCCCAACAATATGAATTATACTGGAAGTCACAGGGAGGAGGGAGCAAGCTTGTTTTCTGCTTCCCTGGAGACTAAGACACGGAACAATAGCTTCAAACTACAAGAGAGGAGATTCCATCTGAACATTAGGAAGAACTTCCTGACTGTTAGAGCCGTTCAGCAGTGGAACTCTCTGCCCTGGAGTGTGGTGGAGGCTCCTTCTTTGGAAGCTTTTAAACAGAGGCTGGATGGTCATCTGTCAGGGGTGCTTTGAATGCAATATTCCTGCTTCTAGGCAGGGGGTTGGACTGAATAGCCCATGAGGTCTCTTCCAATTCTATGATTCTATGATTCTATATAAAATATATGATTTGCAATTCGAAAATATGGCCAGCCACAATGTCATTCCTAATTGTCCTAAAAAGTAACCTTCCATGGATTTCATTGGGATGTTGCTTCACTATAGCTTGGAATCCCCCAACAATGCCTCCACACATCTAACAATGGAACAAACCAGAGGTCACATAAGACGCCCAATGCCCTTTGTCCTCTTCCTGGGAACCATTCAGGCTGATGAACATCAATTGTTTCACCAGCACAGAGCATTGTCCTCACAGGCTGAGAAAACTACCATCATTAGCATCTATTTCCTCGCATTTTTTCCTTCACACACCCCATGAGAGATTGAACCAGCAACAGCCAGAAAACTTCAAATGGAGCAATGATAGTTTATTACATTTCCCACCTTGCCTTAGGCTGGCTCGGAGGCAGAAGCAAACTCATGACTCCTCCAATGAGGCTACAGATCCTAGCCAACAAACTCCAAGACCAGTGGGAAGCCAGAAGAGCGATTTTCAATTGCTGTGTACTGCAAATAACCCATATGTTCACAGTTGGGATATGTCAGTACTTCGAGTCTAGCTCTGCTGATTTTCCTTCTGGCCAGGAAGTAAATAATAATAATAATAATAATAATAATAATAATAATAATAGGATCACCAGCGGGAGCCCCTGGTGGCACAGTGGGTTAAAGCACTGAGCTGCTGAGCTTGTTGATCGAAAGGTCGCAGGTTCGATTCCGGGGAGCGGCGTGAGCTTCCGCTGTCAGCCCTAGCTTCTGCCAACCTAGCAGTTCGAAAACATGCAAATGTGAGTAGATCAATAGGTACCGCTCCGGCGGGAAGGTAACGGCGCTCCATGCAGTCATGCCAACCACATGACCTTGGAGGTGTCTACGGACAACACTGGCTCTTCGGCTTAGAAATGGAGATGAGCACCACACCCCAGAGTCAGACATGACTGGACTTAATGTCAGGGGACTACCTTTACCTTTACCTTTTTAGGATCACCGGCTGGAAAAAGTTACAGAAAATGAACACGTCAAACTCCTCTGGGACTTCCAAATTCAGACAGACAGAGTTTTGGAGCATAATACTCCTGACCTCACGATCGTGTTAAAAAACAAAGTATGGATCGTCAATGTCACAATCCCAGGAGATAGCAGGATTGTAGAGAAACAACTGGAAAAGCTGACACGATATGAGGATTTAAAGATCAAACTGCAAAGACTCTGGCACAAGCCAGTCAAGGTGGTCCCAGTGCTGATCGTCACACTGGGTGCAGTGCCTAAAGACCTTGGCCTGCACTTAAACACAATCGGCAGACAAAATTACCATCTGCCAGCTGCAGAAGGTCACCTTACTGGGATCTGCATGCATTATTCGCCGATACATCACACAGTCCTAGACACTTGGGAAGTGTCCGATGTGTGATCCAACAGCCAGCAGAGTGATCTTTGCTGTGGACTCATCTTGTTGTGTTTAAAATAATAATAATAACAACAACAACAACAACAACAACTTTAGTTTCGGGGTACGGTGTCATCTGTACGCAGATGATTTCCAACGATGTCACTCCTTCCCACCTGCTACTAAGCAGGCTGTTCAAGTCCTGAACCGGTGCTTGGCCGCTGTAACGGACTGGATGAGGGCGAACAAATTGAAACTAAATCCAGACAAGACAGAAGTACTCCAGGTCAGTCATAAGGCCAATCAGGGCATAGGGTTACAGCTTGTGCTTGATGGGGTTACACTCCCCTTGAAGGTGCAGGTTTGCAGCTTGGGAGGGATCCTGGACTCATTGTTGAGCCTGGAACCCCAGGTCTCAGTGGTGGCCGTGAGAGCTTTTGCACAGTTAAAACTTGTGCGCCAGCTGCGCCCGTACCTTGGGAAGTCTGACTTGGCCATGGTGGTCCATGCTCTGGTTACATCCTGTATAGACTACTGCAGCGCTCTCTACGTGGGGTTGCCTCTGAAGACTGCCCGGAAGCTGCAATTAATCCAGCGCTCGGCAGCCAGGCTACTGACGGGAGCTGGGTACAGGGAGAGCACAACTCCCTTGCTGCACCAGCTCCACTGGCTGCCAATTAGCTTCCGAGCACAATTCAAAGTGCTGGTTTTAACCTATAAATCCCTATACGGTTCGGGCCCAGTTTACCTGTCCGAACGTATTCTCCCCTATGAACCATCAAGGATGTTAAGATCTTCCGGAGAGGCCCTGCTCTCGGTCCCACCACCTTTGCAAGCGCATTTGGTGGGAACGAGAGACAGGGACTTCTCTGTGGTGGCCCCTCGGCTATGGAACTCTCTCCCGAGCAAGATTGGATTTGCCCCCTCCCTCTTGTCCTTCCGGAGGCTAGTGAAATCCTGGTTATGGAACAAAGCATTCCCAGAATAATGGCTGAGACCGATTACAGACCAAAGTGAGTGACCATATATGCGGACTGAGTTGAACAAGATTTTACCTTGGTGATTTGGTATATATGTATTTTATCTATATGTATTTTAATCTTGTATTGTTGTATGATGTTTTAACTTGTATTAGTAGCATTTAGTCCTTGCTGTAAGCCGGTCTGAATCCCTCTACGGAGGTGAGAAGATTGGGATATAAACGTTTTTTAAAAATAATAAATAAACTTTATTTTTGTACCCCGCCTCCATCTCCCTGAAGGACATGGGGCCAAGCCCAATCAAGACAATTAAAATGTAACACATAACAACAATATAAAACAAAGTAAAACAACAACATTATAACAATATTAAACAAGTATCAAAATCAGAAGATCTCAGGCTTGCCTTCAAACCTCTTTGTGCTTCTTTTGACCTTCTGGCTACTTAGAAGTTCGAGCTTCTGAACCTTGCAATTTAGGAGAGCTTAAACCACACAACAATGACACTTTCCATGATTCCGTAGCATTGAGTCATGGCTGTTGACGTGGTTAAAGTGGTATGAAACTATATTAATTCTACAGTGTAGCTGAACCCTGGGTCACTTCTTGAATTTCATTTAATTTCCTGTATTATGAGCCTTTTTTCTGTTTTTGGACTTGGCCCAGTAAGACCCGTCGCAAACTCTGTTCCTGCGAGAGAAAACCTTGCTAGCATGTCCCTGACGTCACGAGACTCCGCCTCTCTCCCCGCCCCTTTCTCTGCCCCTTTCTCCATGCGAGCGTGCTTTTTACTTTGCTAGGGCAGCGTTGCCCGCATTTTCTCTCAGCTGGCAGAATTCAACTGAGAGAAAATGCGGGCAATGCTGCCCTAGCAAAGGAAAAACCACGCTCGCAAAGAGAAAGGGGCGGAGAAAGGGGTGGGGAGAGAGGCGCAGGCTCATGACGTCAGGGACTTGCTAGCAAGGTTTTCTCCAGCAGGAACCTAGTTTGCGACGGGCCTTAGAATTTGCTTGATTAAAGTTGTCCACCACTGGTTTAGGGGCTCACATCACACGAGGCCTCTAAATACAAAAGGGATCTAAAATAACCTAAAAGCACCAGATCCTGTTTGGTAAGCAAAGTCAGTCCTGATTATAACTTTGATGGAAAACCATCAGTGAATGCTAGGTTGCCTTAAAATGCCCTATGAAATTCTTGAATTGACAGCTTGCTTGAAGGCATGTATACACAGGTTTAGTTATAGATGCCTGTGGTACAAGACTCTTTGCCTACATTCCAAAGAAAATGTGTGTGAACTCTGACACACACTTTGCAATAAACAATCTACTTTTTTTGCTTTAACAACCAGAAGTTCTGCAGCCATTTAAAAAATTTGTAGTGCTAAAAAAGCAGAATATTTGGCCAGCAGTTCATGTTGTTGTTGTTGTTGTTGTTGTTGTTCATTCGTTCAATCGTTTCTGACACTTTGTGACTTCATGGACCAGCCCACTCCAGAGCTCCCTGTCGACCGTCACCACCCCCAGCTCCTTCAAGGTCAATCCAGTCACTTCAAGGATGCCATCCACCCATTTTGCCCTTGGTCGGCCCCTCTTCCTTTTGCCTTCCATTTTCCCCAGCATAATTGCCTTCTCTAAACTTTCCTTTCTTCTCATGATTTGGCCAAAGTACTTCATCTTGGCCTCTATTATTCTTCCCTCCAATGAGCAGTCGGGCTTTATTCCAAGTACGGACTGGTTGGATCTTCTCACATTCCAAGGCACTCTCAGAACTTTTCTCCAACACCACAGTTCAAAAGCATCTATCTTCCTTCGCTCAGCCTTCCCTAAGGTCCAGCTCTCACATCCATAGGTGACTCTGGGGAATACCACTGCTTTAACTATGCAGATCTTCGTTGCCAGTGTGATGTCTCTACTCTTCACTATTTTATCGAGATTGGATATTGCTCTCCTCCCAAGAAGTAAGTGTCTTCTGATTTCCTGGCTATGGTCTGCATCTGCAGTAATCTTTGCACGGAGAAATACAAAGTCTGTCACAGCCTCCACGTTTTCTCCCTCTATTTGCCATTTATCAATCATTCTTGTTGCCATAATCTTGGGGTTTTTTATGTTTAGCTGCAACCCAGCTTTTGCACTTTCTTCTTTCACCTTGATTAGAAGGCTCCTCGGCTCCTCCTCGCTTTTGGCCATCAAAGTAGTATCATCTGCATATCTAAGGTTGTTAATGTTTCTTCCAGCAATTTTTACCCCAGTCTTGCATTCCTCAAGCCCCGCACATCAAATGCTGTGTTCTGCATACAGGTTGAATAGGTTAGATGAGAGTATACAACCCTGCCATATGCCTTTCCCAATCTTGAACCAGTCTGTTGTTCCATGGTCAGTTCTTACTGTTGCTACTTGGTCCTTGTACAGATTCCTCAGGAGAGAGACAAGGTGATTTGGTATGCCCATCCCACCAAGAACTTGCCACAATTTATTATGATCCACACAGTCAAAGGCTTTAGAATAGTCAATGAAGCAGAAGTAGATGTTTTTCTGAAACTCCCTGCCTTTCTCCATTATCCAGCGGATATTGGCCATTTGGTCTCTCGTTCCTCTGCCTTTTCGAAACCCAGCTTGTACATCTGGCAACTCTCTCTCCATGTATTGCTGCAGTCTTCCTTGCAGGATTTTGAGCATTACCTTATTGGCATGAGAAATAAGGGCCATTGTGCGAAAGTCTGAGCAGTCTTTAGCATTTCCCTTTTTTGGTATGGGGATATAAGTTGATTTTTTCCAGTCTGATGGCCATTCTTGGGTTTTCCATATTTGCTGGCATATGACATGCATCACCTTGACAGCATCATCTTCCAAGATTTTAAACAGTTCAGCTGGGGTCCCATCGTCTCCTGCTGTTAACAATGCTTCTTAAGGCCCATTCAACCTCACTCCTTAGGATGTCTGGTTCTAATTCACTCACCACACCGTCAAAACTATCCTCAATATTATTATCCTTCCTATAAAGATCTTCTGTATAGTCTCGCCACCTTCTCTTGATCTCTTCAGCTTCTGTTAGATCCTTGCCATCTTTGTTTCTTATCATGTCAATTTTTGCCTGAAATTTATCTCCAATGCTTCTAATTTTCTGGAAGAGGTCTCTTGTCCTTCCTATTATGCTGTCTTCTTCCACTTCCATGCATTGCTTGTTTAAAAATAGTTCCTTATCTCTTCTGGCTAACCTTTGGAATTGTGCATTTAATTGGGCATATCTCCCCCTATCCCTGTTTCCTTTTGCAGTTCATACTCATTTGCAAATTAATGACCTCATCACAAAGGGCTAAAATTGGCTGCATATGCTGGTTTAGCCTAGGTCACCCACAGAGCCCAGCGGCTCCCATCAAATGACGCTGGTAGGGCTCTGTCAGTGAAGTAGGGCATAGTCGATGCATGCTGCCGCTGCAGCAACATGGGAGGCTTCCTGTGTTGCTATTGGAATCCATGGGGGGAAGCCGACTGACTGATGCTCCCCCCCCCCCATGGGATCACCCTTTACTGGTGCTGGGTGATGCAAGGCATGGGGCACCAGGTTCCCCACACTCCCGATGACACAGGACAACTCCAGTGGCCATATGACAAATTTATTAAACAACATGTAAAAGCATCAGTTTGCATGGATAATGCGCTCTGCATTGCCACAAGCAGGAGTGACCTTAATTCCCTGTTGATCTCCTGCACTGTCAGTCTCAAATAGGCTGAGATTGCATCTATGCTGTAGAATTAATGCAATTTGAAACCATTTTAACTGCCATGGTCCAATGCTATGGAATCCAAGGATTTGTAGTTTGGTGAGGTACCCATACTCTTTGACAGAGAATGCTAAAAGTCTTGTAAAACTACAACTCCCATGATTCCATAGCATTGAGAGAAAGCAGCTAAAGTGGCGTTAAACTGTATTAATTCTTCCATGTAGATGCAATTTGACTAGACCCTACTTCTGTATCTGTAATAGCAATTTGAACAGCAGAAAAGTATTATTACAGCAGACCATCGTATCTATCACTGAGTGCCATGAAAAGCTTCACCTTCTAATTTTTGAATAGCAAATTCTTGCTGACATCAGCCAAGTTGTTATCTCTGGTACATAGGCAGGCGATAAGGGAAGATATTAGGGCTGGGCGGTTTCGTTTCGTTAATTCGTAATTCGTTAAAAAATCGTTATTTTTTTTATAACGAAGCGATAACGAACCATTCTGGAGCAACTTAAAAACAAAACGAATTTTTTAATTCGTTTCATAAATGCTTCGGATTTGTTATGTATTCGTTTCGTTATCGGTTTGAGGTCGTTTTGTTATTATTTCCGCATGTCTGGGGCAAGTTTTATAGTTGTTTTTTGTTTAATTAGTGAAAAAAAATTATAATATCACACCAACAGTCAACAACAGAGGGAGAGGGAAGCTTCAGAAGTTCCCCCTGTCCCATTTGGAGGTTTTTTAGCGTATTGCGCGGTCACGTCCGCCATTAACGAATCGATTAGTTATTGTTTCGTATTTGTTTCGTTAATGTTTCGTATTTTTTTTTAACATTTACGAAATTTCGTAAATATCGAACTTTTTAAAAGAAAAATTTCAGAATTCTTTTAAATATCGAAACGCAAAACCCCCCAAAAAACGAATCGATTTTAGAAACAAATTTTTCCGTTGTTACCCAGGCCTAGAACATATCACTGTAACCAGGAAATAAGGAGAAACCGTGATACATCGCTTGTTCTCCAATCAACACTCAGCCCCCGGTGGTGCAGTGGGTTAAACCCTTGTGCCAGCAGGACTGAAGACCAACAAGTCACAGGTTCGAATCCGGGGAGAGGCGGATGAGCTCCCTCTATCAGCTCCAGCTCCTCATGCGGGGACATGAGAGAAGCCTCCCACAAGGATGATAAAAACATTAAATCATCCAGGCGTCCCCTGGGCAACGTCCTTGCAGACGGCCAATTCTCTCACACCAGAAGCGACTTGCTCCTGACATGACAAAAAAAAAACACATTCATCAGAAGATGGCAAGAAAAAGGCAGGGGTGACCCAAGATATTTTACTGCCTTCCACATACAAATGAATCTTGCTTCGATATTACTTAGGAGAAAGTATCTTTTACCATGTCTAAAGGCCAGTTTAGGGAACAGAGGCCAGGTCTGCAAGTTTTTCCTTTAGTGCTTTTCTGCGTTTTTCTGTCCCATTTGCAAAATTTTCTCTCAAACAGTTAAAAAAGTTACAGGCTCACATGAGGTTTCCTTAAAGTAGAGTCTCAAGGTACGCAAGCAAAAACATGGCCTAAAACTATTTGTCAATGGTGGTACAGGACATTGCCTGGGGCATGAGATTCTTTGAGATTATTGTAAGGATTTCAAAGCAAACTCAAAAATTGCAGTGCTTACCAAGAAATTTCTTGCAGGTAGTAACATGCACATAGCCAGAGCCTTCAAAAGCAATAAAACATTTCTTTTCCCTACTCCTCTTACTAAAACATTCAAGAAATCTTATTTGGCTGTTTACTTGTGCATTTTTTCATAGTAATAGTCACACATTTCTGGAAATCTTCATTCAAAGTAAACAGTATTTTTGACTAGCGTATAGCAACCAAGCTCCTCATATCTCCTTATTTTAATGTATTGTCAAAGGCTTTCATGGTCAGAATCACTGGGTTGTTGTGAGTTTTCCAGGCTGTATGGCCATGCTCCAGAAGCATTCTCTCCTGAAGTTATCTCTTTATTTTATTTGCATTGTGCCGTCGCACTTGGGGGCTATTAGTCTTAATGAAGGAGGGGTGGACGTGGCACCTTTCCCCCAGGGGATTGCTTCTTGCCCTCCTATAGGAAACTGGAACTCCCAAAAACCCAAAACGTTGTAAATAGCTCAAGATAAGTTTTATTTATCATTCACAAATTAATGACCTCATCACAAAATTGGCTGCATATGCCGGTTTAGCCTCCAGAGGAGGGCGACTAAAATGATCAAGGGTCTGGAGAACAAGCCCTATGAGGAGCGGCTTAGGGAACTGGGCATGTTTAGCCTGAAGAAGAGAAGGCTGAGAGGAGATATGATAGCCATGTATAAATATGTGAGAGGAAGCCACAGGGAGGAGGGAGCAAGCTTGTTTTCTGCTTCCTTGGAGACTAGGACGCGGAACAATGGCTTCAAACTACAAGAGAGGAGATTCCATCTGAACATTAGGAAGAACTTCCTGACTGTGAGAGCCATTCATCAGTGGAACTCTCTGCCCCGGAGTGTGGTGGAGGCTCCTTCTTTGGCAGCTTTTAAGCAGAGGCTGGATGGCCATTTGTCAGGGGAGATTTGAATGCAATATTCCTGCTTCTTGGCAGGGGGTTGGATGGCCCATGAGGTCTCTTCCAACTCTATGATTCTATGATTCTAAGTCATTTCTTCAAAGCAATGAGCTGGAAAACTTTAGAGGGGTGAAGGAAAACATACATTACAGTCTCAATTAGCCCTGGGTCCAAGGGGTTTGAAGCTGAGAAGCCTCACCAAGTTTCCTCTTTCCTCAATGGCTGTGAATGCCAGAGCAAACCACAACCCCAGTTCAGATGGCCTATGTTTTGAAGGCTCAGGATCTTCCTTTGGTGCCAAAAGAACCGGTTTGAAGGCACTTGGGTCTCCTCAATAATTGTCCAGGATGATCTGGACATAACGCATTAGTCCCAGGGGTAAAAAACCTCAGAACTGATGCTAAGAGGTAACTTAAATCAGGGTCCTTTAGAGTCAGGTCTCTTAGTCATGTCCATCTGGTACGAACTCTGATGGCAGAATGAAAAGAAAAACAAAGTTCTCCCCTCTTGCAGGAAGAGGTGGAGCCAAACAGTACTGATTAACAGCTACAAACAACCAATCCATACAACTATACATAAGCAGTGTAAAAGGGGGCAGGATTAAGCATGATACAACAGTTTAAATCTTACAACTAACAGTTCTATACATAGGTGGCGCCACTCGCGCCTTCACATGCATTTTTGTTCAGGAAGATATCTTTTTATTACCTAGGCCATAGAAATTTTGCAAGACTTGAGAAAGGCCTGTTAATAACAAGGTGAGGCTGACTCTTCACTGCTCTATATCTCAGGAGCTAATCTCAGATTATCTGCTTTGAACTCAGTCTACACTGCCAGATAATTTGAAATAAGCAGATAACCTAGGATCAGATCCTGGGATAAGGGCCATAGCTAGAAAAAAAATTCGGGGGGGGGGGATTGAAAATTTGGGGGGGGGGGGTTAGGGTCATGCTGAAGCAAAGAGCACAGCAGGGAGCAGAGCAACCTTCAACAGCCTGCAGCTCCGCTCCTGTCAACCACCTCCACCAAGTCTGGCCTCCTTAATGAGAGCATTCAACACCCCTCCCCCAACTTGGTTGCTTCGCTACATCGGCTATTGCTGCAAGTAATAACAGTGTGAATAAATTGTCAATATTTGCTTGAGAGAGTGCTTGCAGTTCTGGAGGGACTCTTAATTTTTTGCATCTCATAGACTTAGCATGGGGATTTGGTTAACCAGTTAAAATTCATGAATAAACCAGGTTTTTTTTTAACCAGAAAAATTGGGGGGGGGGGTTGAACCCCTAACACACACACACACACACACACACACGGCTACAGGCCTGCCTGGGATATAGGGCAGTGTAGAGCCAACCTTATGCAGAAGTCTCTCATTTATACGGTTGCCATGAGTTGATGTTGCTTTGAAATAAAATTGACATTTACAATGCAACATAAAACAAATATTTATTTATTTGTTTATTTAAAACATTTATTTTTCGCCCTTCTCACCCCGAAGGGAACTCAGGGCGGAGCACAGCATATACACGGCAAACATACAATGCCGGGACACAAATTCACATACAATACATAAACACTGAAAAACATTTATCAAAATATTAAAATACACCATTTAAAACCGTCCTAGTCTTGTGCTAAATTAATAGCACAACAATAACATGCATGGTCAGCATCTAACCTCTTAGACCAGTTTACCGCAAACCATTGTGTATGCTGAAGGCCTTCCTGTGTAAAATAAAGATGTCTTTGCAGACCAGCATGTTCTGGTACGGCTGTACCAGGAGCTCCAAATTTATTTGCTTTGTGTTAGATGTTTGCTTACAGTCCAAGGTTCCTGGGATTCTGCAGATAGGTGGCTTCCTTTGGTTGCAGTCGTAGGGCAAGTCACCTGTCCATCATCATTAAGTTTTGGTCCCGGCCCTTGCTCAGGGCAATTGGGAAGGGAAGGGAGCCATATTTTAGTTAGTCTCAGCAAGGAAAGCTAATGTACAGGATGTGTGCAAGCTTCCCCTGTACAAAAGCTTCAACCCTCAAGAATTTCCGGAGGAGAACAGACTCAAGAGTCTCCAAAGACTTTCCAGGGAAACAGCCCTAAAGATCAAAGATCTCCAGCTGGAGAACATCTAAGCCTTTACTGGTAGGTCCACTCGGCGTTCGAAAAGCAGTTCGACCCGGTAGCGGAGCCCACATCAGTAAAGGTTAGATTACAGTCAGCCTGGGAGAAGTTAAAAAGGGGACTTTCCTTTAAAGTAAAGAAGAAGTTACTGAAGTTACTTCAGTAATCGAAGTTCTTCAGTAACTGAAGAAGTTACTGAAGTTACTGAAGTTACTGTCCTTCATGGGCAAGTTTAGGAAGCTACCAGTTGCATAAAAGCCTGAAATCATTTGTTTAACTTTCTGAAGACAAGAGAAGTTTCTGTTTGATTGTTCATTAATTAAAACTTTGTTATACTTCACAAGCCATCTAAGGATCATTTGTGGTGGAAAACCTCTGAGAACTTCTCTTTGGGCCCCCTGGCTTCCCACTGGGAAAAAGTTGCACGTCCTGTCTTAAAGGAAACTCTTTACAGGCCCAGCGCACAACAGAACACAGCATGAAGACAACATAGGGCAAAAATCCCACAAATGCCTCCCTCTCTGGGACTAAAGGGGGGAGGGCATAACTAACTAGTCAGAATTTCATGCTACACTGCCTTAATATCAGGATTTTTATGCCTTTAAACTGGTGCGTGACACAAGGAGGAGACGAGGAGGGGCAAAAGTCTGTCCCCGATGCACTTAAGTTGAATCACTTAGATATCAAACAGTTGTCTGACATGGCATGGATACAGCCATTTCTTCTAACCACAACAATACTTTCTAGTGCGAGCACATGGAAGGGAGTGTAGACTGAGGATACAGTGTCACAGATATATAAGCGCCACAACCTGACACAGATCTTGCTTCATCCAAGTAATCCTATCTTTTGTTCCGCTGACGTAAACATTATGAATGGTGTGGGTGAGGTTTGCTCATGTTGCAAAAGTCTTTGCCTGATTAGATTAACCTCTTTTCAAAATCCTTGAATATGCATTCATGTTGGTTCTAATTAGTCTGTGAAATCTGCATTGCTTATTCACTGTTCCTCCACCTAGGGGATTTTATTTCTGCCTTCCTAGAATACTTTAGATTGTTAAAAGCTGGATAAGACATTGTTTTATTCCGTCATTCCGTCAGTCCATTAATTGATTATACTCTGACCAATGTATCCTTGCACAGTAAATGCTGGAAAAATCCAAGTAGTTCAGGGTATGAAGTCAGACATTTCCAAACACAATCGTAGGTATTTCATTCTAATTATATGTTTTTTAAAATATTTGCAAAGTTCTTCAAGCTAAATTAAAATCAAACTGGTCTGCCCTCATTTTCCCTTAAACCGTTTGATGTAATTTACTCAATAAGTCTCATCTTGGCAATGTGAGTGCAGAAATCTGGCTGGCAGGAGAAGGAATGAAGGAATACATAAGGGGCAAAGGACATGTATGGGAGAAGAGAATCAAGTTAGTTTCCTGTATTGTCGAAAGCTTTTATGGCCGGAATCACTGAGTTGTTGTAGGTTTTTTCAGGCTATATGGCCATGTTCTAGAGGCATTCTCTCCTGACGTTTCGCCTGCATCTATGGCAAGCATCCTCAGAGATAGCGAAGTCTGTTGGAAGTAGGAAAATGAGTTTATATATCTGTGGAATGACCAGGGTGGAACAAAGGACTCTTGTCTGTTGGGGCTAGGTGTGAATGTTCCAACAGACCTCACTATCTCTGAGGATGCTTGCCATAGATGAAGGCAAAACGTCAGGAGGGAATGCCTCTATAACATGGCCATATAGCCCGAAAAAACCTACAACAACCCAAGTTAGTTCCCCTTTAAATCCTATGAAGGCAATTGGACAGCAGCTATTGCTTTAACAGTAACTCTTTACTGCCAGGGTCCATCGTACCTTAGGGACCGCCTCTCCTTCTCTCATCAACGGAGGTCGCAACGACCAGCCCAACGTGACTTACTCCATATACCGGGTCCTAGAGAAGTGCACTTGGAAAGGACCAGACGCAGGGCTTTTTCTATTTCTGTCCCTGCCTTATGGAATTCCTTGCCGCCCTACATGAGAGCCATGTGTGACTTAGGGCCTTTTACTCTCGCACTTAAGACCTGGCTTTTTACTAGAGCATTTGATCTCTGTTAATTTTTAATTTTTGTATGTATGTATTTTATCTTTTATAATTTAGCTGTAAATCGCCTAGAGCATTCTCGGATGGAGGGCGATTAATAAGTTATTAAATGATGATGATGATGATGATGATGATGATGATGATAATGTGGCATGTCTCATTAAGAGCCATATCTACTGTTTTAGCGTGATGAGATGTGTTCCACACTGGGCATGCATACTCAGCAGCAGAGTAGCATAGCGCAAGGGCAGATGTCTTCACTGTGTCTGGTTGTGATCCCCAGGTTGTGCCAGTCAGCTTGTGCTGCAAACTGAGTTTAAAGTACACGTGTCCTGATTTTCAACTGAGAAATGTTGGAGGGTGTGAGACACTATCTTTCAGACTAGTCCATATCACAAATTATTATGAGAATAAACTGGAGGTAACTCTCATGAGTCCTTATGGAAGAATAGGATGCTCAGAGATTTTTTCCCTCTTGTTCTGAGGATTCAGAGAATTAGATCACATCCCAGAGTCAGTCCCTGAGATCTGGGGATCCTAAAGCAGAGCCGGGTAAATTATGGCCATTCTGATGTTCAGTGATGACTCACAGAATAGAATAATAGAATCAAAGAATCAAAGAGTTGGAAGAGATCTCCAATCTCTGTTAAGTTTTAATTTTTGTATGTATGTATTTTATCTTTTATAATTTAGCTGTAAATCACCTAGAGCATTCTCGGATGGAGGGTGATTAATAAGTTATTAAATGATGATGATGATGATGATGATGAACAGTTATTAAAATACAAAATAGAAATCCTGATTCCATTCCAAACAGATTTTTTTAGTAACAATACCGTTCTTTCTTCAGTGAACTCATATGGCTGTATATTACCCACACACACACACTTTTATCCTCACAGCAATACTGTAATGTATGTCTGACTGAGAGAGAGAGAGTAGAATACGGTACCTCATTGGGTACTTTATTGGGTAATGTTATTTGTACTAACAAAAAATAGAAAGCGCTTAAAGTACATTGATAATACAAATAGATGTCATGAATACCAACATTTAAATAACTCTATCTCACTCTCAGGACCTTATCACATTAACGTATGAATTCGCCATGCATTGTGGCAAATCGGTGAGACCTGGCAGGGGGCACAGAGGCTATGGGCATCGCCCAACTTAAACTTGTCCCGATTCCATGGGGGAAGTATCCACCACCCAGCTTCCCTTCATTGTTGCAAATGCAACATGGGACTCTAAGAATGTTGCTACTGTGGTGGTGTACACTGTTTCCTCTTCTTTTGCCACAGGGTCCCATTGGAAGTAATCTGGAGTTTTGGGAGTGCCATCTCTATGCAGATGACGCGCAACTCTACTACACTTTTCCACCTGACTCCAAGGAAGCCCCTCAGGTGCTGGACAAGTGCCTGGTCACTATGTCTGTCTAGATGAGGAGGAACAAGCTGAAGATTAATCGCGACAAGACAGAGGTCCTCCTAGTCAATCGTAAGCCGGATTGGGGTATAGGGTGGCAACCTGTGCTGGACAGGGTTGCACTCCCCCTGAAGTCATAGGTCCGCAGTCTGGGGGTCCTCCTGGACTCATCACTTACGCTTGAAGCTCAGGTGTCGACGGTGGCCAGGAGGGCCTTCGCACAATTAAGACTCGTGCGCCAGCTGCGACCGTACCTCGTGAAGTCAGATGTGGCTAGGGTGGTCCATGCCTTAGTCACCTCCAGATTGGATTAGTGTAATGCACTCTACGTGGGGCTGCCCTTGAAAACGGCCCGGGAATTTCAATTGGTATAATGGGCAGCAGCCAGGTTACTAACCGGTGCTTCTTACAGGGAGCGGTCAACCCTCCTGTTTAAGAAGCTCCACTGGCTGCCGTTCATTTTCCGATCCCAATACAAGGTGCAGGTTCTTACCTTCAAAGCTCTGAACGGTTTGGGACCCGCCTACCTGCGTGACCGCATTTCTGTGTACGAACCCACACGATCTCTTCGATCATCTGGAGAGGCCCTGCTCACGCTCCCACCTCCTTCGCAGGCGCAATTGGTGGAAACGAGGGAGAGGGACTTCTCAGTGGTGGCCCCTCGACTCTGGAACTTACTTCCCAGGGACATTAGACATGCCCCAACGTTGGCAGTCTTTAGGAAGAGCCTGAAAACATGGTTGTTCCAGTGTGCCTTCCCAAGGAGAACTCTCAGCAATATGCCCTCATAATGCACTTTAATACTGACTTAAGATGGACTGCGTTCCCCTCATTTCTCTCTGAAAAATCCTATCCCAATATTTTACCTGTTCACCTCAGTATATTTTCAATTTTAATCTATTACATTTGGCCCGGCCATTTTTAAAATTGTCACTGTTGATTGTTGTTTTTTATGTGATTTATTGACTGTTTTATTAATGTTGTGTTATTGATGTTTTGTTTGATGTACTTTGGGCTTGGCCTCATGTAAGCCGCATCAAGTCCCTTGGGGAGATGGTAGCGGGGTACAAATAAAGGTGGTGGTGATGATGATGATGATGATGATGATGATTATTATTATTATTATTAGAGATGTACATTGTGGGATGAGCTCCATTGCAAAAGGGGAGAGGATGGGCAAATTAGCCCATATGATGAGGTTGTCAGTTTAGTGCAAGGGCAGGTTGTCTGCAACCATCTATGTGTATAACCTGATTCTGATAGCTACTGAAAATAAGATGGTAGAAAAGTAGAATTACCAAACCAAAAATATTTAAATAATTCCTACAATGGTTTAGCAATACATGGGCACCAGCAAAACAAAAGCAAAAAAATCTATATTTGAAGGAAAAAGAAGCAATCCACCATAGATAGTAAGGCGCCCCAAAATGTTGCCTAAAAGGCCAAATATTTACTTACTAGTTGGCAGTTTTTCCCCATAAATCCAACTAAGACAGGTGAAATGGTATTCAAAAGTAAAATCATATTATAAATTTAGAGGACCACCAAAAACTCGGTGTTCTAAACTTCAAAGCAGATATCACACAGTACAATGAGTTTTAGTTTCCTTCCCTTCCATTTTGTTAAATATATCAGTATTTAAAGCTGATATACCATTGGATATATCTTGCATTTACTTGGCTTTGAAAATATGCATCAAACACTCATTTGAACAACTTCTGCTTTAGATGTGCATTTAGTATTGCTGCTTGCTACTATAAGAAAGAAATACAACCTATAAATTGTATGTGTGTGTACTCAGGGTGTATCACAGAACACATACACGGCAAACATTCAATGCTATTATACAGACAGGACAGACAACAGGTAGAGGTATTGTTGTTGTTCATTCGTTCAGTCGTCTCCGACTCTTCGTGACCTCATGGACCAGCCCACGCCAGAGCTCCCTGTCGGCCGTCACCACCCCCAGCTCCCTCAAGGTCAGTCCAGTCACTTCAAGGATGCCATCCATCCATCTTGCCCTTGGTCGGCCCCTCTTCCTTTTGCCTTCCACTTTCCCCAGCATAATTGTCTTCTCTAGACTTTGCTGTCTCCTCATGATATGGCCAAAGTACTTCAACTTTGTCTCTAGTATCCTTCCTTCCAGTGAGCAGCCGGGCTTTATTTCCTGGAGGATGGACTGGTTGGATCTTCTCGCAGTCCAAGGCACTCTCAGCACTTTCCTCCAACACCACAGCTCAAAAGCATCGATCTTCCTTCGCTCAGCCTTCCCTAAGGTCAAGCTCTCACATCCGTAGGTTACTACAGGGAATACTATGGCTTTGACTAGGCGGATCTTTGTTGCCAGTCTGATGTCTCTACTCTTTACTATTTTATTTTATTTTATTTATTTATTTTATTTTATTTTATTTTATTTTATTTTATTTTATTTTATTTATTTTACTGGTAGAGGTATATGCCAGCATTTTTCCTAACTTCAACATCCTGGAGGTTGTGCACAATTCTGGCCACAGGGGGGTGCTGTCGCTCCATCTTCTATGACGATACACCAAATTTAATCCAGATTTTTCAGCATCTAATAGTATTCATGTACTATAAAAAAAACATAATGCTGAGCAGGCAGTTTAAACCAACAGTCTCACACTGTGCAACCAGCAAGCTTGGTCCAAAAGAAATTTTAAATCATTACATATTTAGAAAAGAACGGATTTAAAGAAACGAAGACTAATCATCCTCTTGTGCTATTTTTTTTTAAAAAAAACTAGCATGTTGGTGTTGTCCTTAGTCTTAGTCCTGTGAACAACATTACGTGGGATGCTGTTGCCATCTTCTCTTTCAACAAAAATATTTTGGTGTACATAGCTCCCGTCCTTGAGCCATGTGGGCTGTGGCTGGCTATTTGACCTTCATTTCTGACAGACAGACTAGCTGAGATTCATGCTGTATAAATGGAAAACACTGAAGTCTTTTGGTTCAAGTTCTGTGGAATGAAGGGAGGAAGTCTGAACCTGTAATTAGGTCTAGTGGCGTCTGTGAAAATCCTTTGCCTCCAACTGTCAACAGTTTCCTTCCCAAAGAGCAGGGAGGGGGGAGTAGCCATGGCCAACCTACTAAGTCTGGTCTCTTTCATGAGAGCCTTCAAATACCCCCCTCCCCCCGGTGCCTTAGGCTTTGCCTGCCTGTTATGGGTGGGCCAAATAGGTTTCTACCACTATATCGGTTATTGCTGCAAGTAATGACAATGTGAATAGATTGTCAAAACTTGCTTGAGATAGTGCTTGCAGTTCGGGAGGAAGGGACTTGTTTAATTTTTGCTTCTCATAGACTTAGCATGAGGATTTGGTTAAACCATCAAAATTCATGAGTAAAACAGGGTTTTTTAACCTGAAAAAAATTGGGGAGGCAGTTGAACCCCTACCAGATGTGGCACAGCTGGTTGGGAGTCAGCTGCATTAAAATCACTACTGACCGAGAGGTCATGAGTTTGAAGTCAGCCTGGGTCGGAATGAGCTTCTGGCCATTTGTCTAGCTTATATAATAATAATAATAATAATAATAATAATAATAATAATAATCCCTTATTTATACCCCTCTAACATCTCCCGAAGGACTCGGTGCGGCTTACAAGAGGGCGAGACCCAACACATCAATAAAACAACAGCATAACAATACAACAATAAACTCAAAAAACAAGCAATAAACATTAAAACAATAGCAGTAGCATTAGACAACAACACCATGACACATTTAAAAACTAAGGCCAGGCCAAATGTAATGATTAAAAATTTTAAAAATGCTGGGCATGACATGTGAAATGAATAGGTTTTTGGAAATAGGTGCAGTGTGCAGACAATTTTAAATCTTTAGTAAAGTGCATTTGGGACATGATGCTTGGAGTTTCCTATTCTGGGAAGGCACACTGGAACAACCACGTCTTCAAACTCTTCCTAAAGACTGCCAATGTTGGGGCTTGTCTGATGTCTTTGGGGAGAGAGTTCCAGAGTCAGGGGCCACCACGGAAAAGGTCCTGTCCCTCATCCCCACCAATCATGCTTGCGACGCAGGTAGGATCGTGAGCAGGGCCTCTCCAGATGATCAGAGAGATCGTGTGGGTTCATATACGGAGATGCGGTCACGCAGGTAGGTGGGTTCCAAACCGTTTAGGGCTTTGTAGGTAAGCACCTGCACCTTGAATTGGGACGAGAAAATGAACAGCAGCCAATGGAGCTCCTTGAACAGGAGGGTTGACCTCTCCCTGTAAGGAGCACCAGTTAACAACCTGGCCGCTGCCCGTTGGATCAGTTGGAATTTCTGGGCCGTTTTCAAGGGGAGCCCCACGTAGAGCGCATTACAGTAGTCCAATCTGGAGGTGACTAAGGCATGGACCATTCTGGCCAGCTGTCGATCTTTGCAGCCCGAAAGACAGTTCCATCTGTCAAGCAGGAAATTTAAGAAGCGTTTATGTGGGGAGACTAATTTAACTAATTTACAACGCCATAAAACTCTCCAGCAGCGTGCAAAAGAATGAGGAAGTACTCCATCAGTGTCACAAGTGGATGGTGAAGGAACAGCTCCACTGGTGTCCGGAATTCAAAAAGCATACACTCATGAAGCTGGAAAGTTAAATAGCCTCGGTGTCTCTGTCTATATATGTTGTGTGTCTATGGCATTGAATGTTTGCCATGTATATGTGCATTGTGATCCACCCTGAGTCCCCTGCGGGGTGAGAAGGATGGAATATAAATACTGTAAGTAAATAAATAAATAAAATATTTTATTCAAGGAACATTTTTCTTAGGAGATTGATCCCAGCTGAACCAGAACAAATGCCAAATATCAGAACATTTTATGAAAAGGAAGGGCATCCTTTGCAACAACGACAGGAACAATATTTTTGTTCTACATATGTCCAATTTGTATGACATATGTAGAATTTTTGTTCTACATATGTTAAAACATATACATTAGAGCAAGGGTGGTGGATAGGTTAAAATTGAGTGCATCTTCCCATCTACCAAAGTCTGACCTCACTACCTCTGAGGATGCTTGCCATAGATGCAGGCGAAACATCAGGAGAAACGCCTCTAGAACATGGCCCTATAGCCCGAAAAAACCCACAAGAACCTTCTGACCCAAGACTTTTGATGTCTGAGATGACATCACTCCTACCCCAATACCATGTACAGAAGTCAGCTAGGCTGGCAACTGAAACTTTCTTCAGCATAGGCTTGTGATCTCCACTGCACTTGATAGTGGTCTATGGACAAGTGCAGGTCTGCAAACTGTTAGCTGCTGGTCCACAGAGAGTTTCCAGAAACAACCCTGCCAATCAATCACTATTTCAAGTAGCTTAAGAAGCACTGTCCTAAGGAATACACATATCAGGGAATGGTGCAAGAAGAAAGAAGACAGGAGAAACTGGAACAACCCTAAAGAGAAAACACTAAACTTCTTTCTACTGAGTACAGGACACTTATCTCCAGTCTTCTGCTCTCCAAATAAATTGACACTACATAATCTCCCACTACTGTGTGGATCATAATAAATTGTGGCAAGTTCTTGGTGGGATGGGCATACCAAGCCACCTTGTCTCTCTCCTGAGGAATCTGTACAAGGACCAAGTAGCAACAGTAAGAACTGACCACGGAACAACAGACTGGTTCAAGATTGGGAAAGGCGTACGGCAAGGCTGCATACTCTCACCCAACCTTTTTAACTTGTATGCAGAACACATCATGCGATGTGCGGGGCTGGATGAATGCAAGGCTGGGGTGAAAATTGCTGGAAGAAACATTAACAACCTCAGATATGCAGATGACACCACTCTGATGGCCGAAAGCGAGGAGGAGCTGAGGAGCCTTCTAATCAAGGTGAAAGAAGAAAGCGCAAAAGCCGGGTTGCAGCTAAACATCAAAAAAACCAAGATTATGGCAACAAGAATGACTGACAACTGGCAAATAGAGGGAGAAAATGTGGAGGCCGTGACAGACTTTGTATTTCTAGGCGCAAAGATTACTGCAGATGCAGACTGTGGCCAGGAAATCAGAAGACGCTTACTTCTTGGGAGGAGAGCAATGTCCAGTCTCGATAAAATAGTAAAGAGTAGAGACATCAGACTGGCAACAAAGATCCGCCTAGTCAAAGCCATGGTATTCCCTGTAGTCACCTACGGATGTGAGAGCTGGACTTTAGGGAAGGCTGAGCGAAGGAAGATCGATGCTTTTGAGCTGTGGTGTTGGAGGAAAGTTCTGAGAGTGCCTTGGACTGCGAGAAGATCCAACCAGTCCATCCTCCAGGAAATAAAGCCCGGCTGCTCACTGGAGGGAAGGATACTAGAGACAAAGTTGAAGTACTTTGGCCACATCATGAGGAGACAGCATTACTGAGCCATGTGAATTGCTGATGGACCAATGAATCACCATTGCTAATGCATAATTTTGGAGTTCTACTATTTTTTATTTGATACCTTCTCTTTCACAGTAAAAGAGCTGTGCCATTCCACCAACAAACTCCATAATTTCTCTTCTGTCACCAGTTATTCTAGATCAGTGGTTCTCAACCTTCTTAATGCTGCGACCCCTTAATACAGTTCCTCATGTTGTGGTGACCCCCCAACCTTAACATTATTTCAGTTGCTACTTCATAACTATAATTTTGCCATGTAAATATCTGAAAAATGTACTTCCATTCACTGAACCAAATTGAGCACAAATACCTGTTACGCCCACATTTGAATACAGGTGGGGTTGGGGGGGGGGTTGATATTTTGATTTGGGAGATGTAGTTGCTGGGATTTATAGTTCACCTACAATCAAAGAACATTCTGAACTCCACCAATGATGGAATTGAACCAAACTTGGCACACAGAACTCCTATGACCAACAGAAAATACTGGAAGGGTTTGGTGGGCATTGACCTCGAGTTTTGGAGTTGTAGTACACCTACATCCAGAGATCACTGCAGACTCAAACAATGATGGAGATGGACCAAATTTGGCACGAATACTCACTATGCCCAGATGTGAACACTGATGTAGTTTGGGGAAAACAGACTTGACATTCGGAAGTTGTAGTTGCTGGGATTTATAGCTCACCTACAATCAAAGAGCATTCTGAACTCCACCAACAATGGAATTGAACCAAACTTGGTACACAGAACTGTCATGACCAACAGAAAATACTGGAAGGGTTTGGTGGGTTGATCTTGAGTTTTGGAGTTGTAGTTTACCTACATCCGGAGAACACTGTAGGCTTAAACAATGATGGATCTGGACCAAACTTGGCACGAATACTCAATATACTCAGATGTGTACACTGCTGGAGTTTGGAGAAAATAGTCTTGACATTTGGGAGTTGTAGTTGCTGGGATTTATAGTTCACCTACAATCAAAAAGAATTCTGAACCCCACCAATGATAGAATTGAGCCAAAATTCCCACACAGAATCCCCATGACCAACAGAAAATACTGTTACCTGGTGGTCTTTGGCGACCCCCTCTGAACCCCCTTGCGACCCTCCCTAGGGGTCCCAACCCCCAGGTTGAGAAACACTGTTCTAGATGTACCGGATACTCTGTCTGCCACTCTAAATTTATAATACAAATTTTCAAAACAGAATTGTAATAGTAAACATTTCTGGTAATTCTGCCAGAAACATTTCGGTTTGGCAAACTACGTTACTTTTTTATAAAACTAGTTCACAACGGAGGGGAGAGGGGGAAGCATTCATGATTATTAACTTGAAACAGTGTGGTTTAATTCCCATTCATAATGAAAAGGCTACAAATAGCAGCATGTGTGTAGGAAACTCTCATTGTTATGTTGTTCTTTGTTTTGCCTCTTGTGTTATCCTTGAGGAAGGAACAAATAGTTCATGTTCACAGGGAAACAGAGTTAGATGTTTATCTTTCCTTTTAAAAAAAGAAGAAGCCCCAAACATACTATCAAAAGCTATATTCATAACTGTATAAGCTTCTCTCAAAGTAAATATTTCCTTTGTTAGGCTGATGGAGATGTTTTTCTCTCCAAGGAGCAAAACTATTTTTTTTCTTGGAAGATAGCTGCATTTTGGGAGATAAATGAGGTTCACAGCACAGCAGGTTTTCACTGACAAGTTGGATGGGGTTTTGAACTAATCTTTGTGCTTTTGTTTGTTTCCTCATATGTTTTAGCATGAAAAGGAGTTAGATATGTTATGATGAGGAAACATAACATACAAACAATCTACAAACCCACCAAGAAAATCCAACAAATGCTACGTTCAGCAAAGGACAAGAGGGATCCTCTCACCTCTGCAGGAGTCTACCATGTACCATGCAGCTGTGGACAAGTCTACATAGGGACCACCAAACGCAGCATTGCCCAAACACAAATCAAGGAACATGAAAGGCACTGCAGACTACTTCAACCAGAGAAGTCAGCCATAGCACAGCACCTGATGAACCAACCTGGACACAGCATATTATTTGAGAACACAGAAATGCTGGACCACTCTCACAACCACCATGTCAGACTACACAGAGAAGCCATTGAAATCCACAAGCATGTGGACAATTTCAACAGAAAGGAGGAAACCATGAAAATGAACAAAATCTGGCTACCAATATTTAAAAAACTCTAAAATTACTACAGCAAAACAACAGAGAGGAAACAACCAGGCACACCTTAACACTTCTCAACAGAACATTTTCCCAGACTCAGCCAGGCCTTCAAATGCTAATGAAGGTGGTCAGCTGAAACATTCACACCTAACTGCAGCAGAGAGCTCTTTGCCCCACCCCAGTCACTCCACAGATATATAAACCCATTTTCCTATTTCCAACAGACCTCACTACCTCTGAGGATGCTTGCCATAGATGCAGGCGAAACATCAGGAGAAATGCCTCTAGAACATGGCCCTATAGCCCGAAAGAACCCACAAGAACGTAGTGATTCCAGCCATGAAAGCCTTCGACAATACATTCTAAACACCTTCGCAGAAGCGTACGAGAAACTCAGCCTGTCATTGAACATCAAGAAAACCAAAGTGCTCTTCCAGCAGTCACCAGCCAACCCCTCTCCAATGCCAGAGATACAGCTTAATGGTGTAACATTAGAAAATGTTGGTCATTTCCACTAACTTGTCAGCCAGCTCTCCACAAAAGTCAACATTGACACTGAAATACAACACCGCCTATGCTCTGCAAGTGCAGCTTTTTTCCGAATAAAGCAGAGAGTGTTTGAGGACCGGGACATCCGTAGGGATACCAAGGTGCTTGTTTATAAAGCTATTGTCCTCCCAAGCTTTCTATATGCTTGTGAGATGTTGACTGTCTACAGACGCCACATGCAACTCCTGGAACTATTCCATCAGCGCCGCCTCCGAAAAATCCTGCAGATATCTTGGGAAGACAAGCGGACAAATGTCAGCATGCTAGAAGAAGCAAAGACCACCAGCACTGAAGCAATGGTCCTCCACCATCAACTCCGTTGGACTGGCCACGTTGTCCAGATACCTGAGCACTGTCTCCCAAAGCAGTTGCTATATTCCGAACTCAATAACAGAAAACGGAATGTTGGTGGGCAGGAAAAGAGATTGAAAAATGGGCTCAAAGCCAACCTTAAAAACTCTGGCATAGATACTGAGAACTGGGAAGTCCTGGCCCTTGAGTGCTCCAGTTGGAGGTCAGCTGTGACCAGCAGTGCTGTAGAATTTGAAAAGGCACAAATGGAGGGCAAAAGAGGAAGGTGTGTCAAGCCAACCCCGACCGGGACCACCTTCCACCTGTAAACCAATGCCCTCACTGTGGGAGAAGATGCAGATCCACAGTCACCTACGGACCCACCGCCACCTCGGACAATGAGGGATCGCCTAAGTAAGTAATGCTGTATAATAGATAAGCAGTAGATGTTTATAAAATGTGTAGAAACACTGCTTTTATTGTGAGTGATGAAGTCTGTAAAAAGGTCTCCAAAACTGGCCAAGTTCCACAGCTTGCCAAAGGACAGTGACATAAATCCTCTTTAAAGAGAGCACTTCTCAATGAAAAAAACCTAAGCTCATATGCCCACTCACTGAGCCTTGGATAACTGAAGGATGGACCTCTGCTGTTGTGAGTGGTATGTGACCAGCTGAATAACTTGACGTAAGAGATTATCCTGTCCCCAGACAATCTTTGGCTTTAAAGGTCAAATTATTCAAACAAATTAACAGCTACTGAAGACAAGATCCCCAAGATTGATAAAGTATGGAAGATTCTACAGCTGTACAGAAAGCTCCAGCAAACATTCTGACAGCAGCCAGCTTTGAACCACCTATAATTTTTAACACTCTGCGAAGGTTGAGGATTTAAATCCTCAACTACTGCATCCTTACATGCAAGGAAAAATAATGACAGTAGATTTTCCCCCGATGTCAGAGAAAATTAATATTCCTACACACGATTCTCTCCATATTTCTGTCTTGGAGTACTGCATAGGAATTATTCTGCAGAGAAAAATGCATATGGTGTGTGCAGGGGCGGCTCGTCCATTACGCGAACTAAGCAGTTGCAGAACACTTTTTTTTGCCAGGGGCGCAGAGGCGCCTCTGTAAATGCCCCTCGACCACCACTTGAGGAGCACCCCCTCAGCTCACAACAGCCCTAGCAGTCCGGGGGGAGCCTCAGCTTTCTTGCCTCGCTGCCGGGCGATCCTCTTCCCAAAGGGACCGGGCCCTTGAGCCTCATCTAGCCCCTCTCATTCCTGCTCCACCCGGCCACCGGATGCACAAGCAGAGCCGGCACTCAATTGTTCTCCACGTTCGATCCCTTCCCCATGACTGGCTCCCTTTCCCAATCCCCTGGTGCTCCACCCGCCTCCTCTCATCTCCCCAATCCACGGGTGGGCCAAGGGGCGGAGTCGCCATGCCTGACCTGCTTCGGGTCCGGAGGCGTGTCTGAAGACCCCAGTGTGCACACCAAAAGTCGCCTCTTCTCCTGACTTACTCTTCAGCCATTGGGACCAAGAGAGAGAGAGAGAGAGCCCCTCCGGCTGGAGGTATCTCCCTCCTTTGTTTTTGCACCTACCTTCAGGAAAGGTGGGCATCTCCACCTCTGTCTCTCTCTCTCTCTTGGTCCCAATGGCTGAGGAGAAAGTCAGGAGAAGAGGTGACTTTTGGTGCACACACTGGGGTCTTCAGACACGCCTCCGGACCCGAAGCAGGCCAGGCAAGGGAGCAAGTGCGGCAAGTGTAGTTACTGGGATGTATAGTTCACCTACAATCAAAGAGCATTCTGAACTCACGACGAACAGAAAATATATATCAATGATTGGGGGGGGGGGGCAAAATACTGTTTGCTTACCGTTGAAAATTACCTAGGGCCGCCTCTGGGTGTGTGTGTGTGGACACAAAAAAAACATGTTTTCTGTACCTAGGTTGTTATTGTTCAGGTTGTGTCAGAAGTCTCCCCGCAGGATAAATAATACATCTGGGCATCCCCTAGGCAACATCTTTGTAAACAGCTGGTTCTCTCATACCAGAAGCCAAATCTGAATCTGAGACGAGGTCTGGGAACCAGATGAACCTGATTTTGAAAGGCTAGACTACTTCATACAAATATCTTCTCCCTGACCTTCAGTGAACTGATTCTAAAGTGGAAATCATAGAATCATAGAATCAAAGAGTTGGAAGAGACCTCATGGGCCATCCAGTCCAATCCCCTGCCAAGAAGCAGGAATATTGCATTCAATCACCCCTGACAGATGGCCATCCAGCCTCTGTTTAAAAGCTTCCAAAGAAAATATTTCTTTCTTGCTTGCATTAAGAATCCACTCACATCCAGCCCATCACTGTTCTCAAATTTCAGTTCAGAGTTTCCAATCCTTCTCTGAGATCAGATGGAAATGAAGGAACATTCTATATAAATAAAAATGTAATGTTCGTTTGTGGGATTAACATCACTCAGAAATCACTGGATGAATTGACACCAAATTGGGACACAAGTCACCTATCAGGCCAACGAGTGACCATCACTCATAAAAACACTGAAAAACACAGCAAAGGGGACTTTAAAAGCCCCAAAACAAAAATTACACTATAATGCATGCGCAAAACCACATATATATACGCAAACACATATATACAAATATACACAAATATATACACACACAAAACACATATGCACAGACTGGGCCACAGCAACGCGTGGCAGGGGACAGCTAGTCTATATAAATAAAAATGTAATGTTCGTTTGTGGGATAAACAGAACTCAAAAACCACTGGATGAATTGATACCAAATTTGGACATAAGACACCTCTCAGGCCAATGTATGTCCTTCACTCAAAAAAATGATTTTGTCATTTGGGAGTTGTAGTTGCTGGGATTTATAGTTCACCTGCAATCAAACAGCCTTCTGAACCCCACCAACGATGGAATTGAACCAAACTTGACACACAGTTCTCCCATGACCAACAGAAAATACTGGAAGTGTTTGGTGGGCAGTGTCCTTTGGTTTTGGAGTTGTAGTTCACCTACATCCAGAGATCACTGTGGACTCAAACAATGATGGATCTGGACCAAACTCTACACGAATACTCAATATGCCCAAATGTGAACACTGATGGAGTTTGGGGACAATAGAATCTTGACATTTGGGAGTTGTAGTTGCTGGGATTAATAGTTCACCTACAATCACAGAGCATTCTGAACCCCACCAACAATAGAATTGGGCCAAACCTCCCACACAGAACCCCCATGTAGGCCACACCAACGCGTGGCAGGGGACAGCTAGTATTATATAAATTATCAACATCTTAAACTGAGTCAATGAATGATCTCACCCTGAGGATCATGTAGATATCAAAGAATATTGTCCCCCACAAGTCAATGGACATTGCATAGATTCTTAGCACCAGCTTCTGGATCCATATTTATGAAAAGGCTCTTGACATATGTCTCCAACACCGTGGTGTTCAACGCCAGTGTAAAATCTAGGAGAATAAACGTGGCATTATTCCCTATATTCCAGCATAACTCATACATCAGGAAACCAAAACTAACTGTGAAATCATTTTGTACTGCAATGTCATGTGAAGAATTGTGTGGGTAGTACATCTCTTGCACACCGCAAGTGAAAATGAGTGAGATCATGTATGGTATAGTAGAAATACATAAATAGGGCAAACATACATGCGAGGTAGGTAAAGGTAAGGTAAAGGTTTTCCCCTGACATTAAGTCCAGTCGTGTCCGACTCCGGGGTGTGGTGCTCATCTCAATTTGTAAGCTGAAGAGCCGGCATTGTCCATAGACACCTCCTAGGTCACGTGGCCGGCATGACTGCATGGAGCGCTGTTACCTTCCCACCGGAGCAGTGCCTATTGATCTACTCACATTTGCATGTTTTCGAACTGCCCGGTTGGCAGAAGCTGGGACTGACAGTGGAAGCTCACACTGCTCCCCGGATTCGAACCTGCGACCTTTCAACAAGCTCAGCAGCTCTGCGCTTTAACCCACTTCGCCACCGGGGCAGTGGTGATGCATGAGAGCCATGACACCATGGCTTGCTAAAAAAGACAAATAAAAGGGTATTAGAGGAAATCAAGACTGAACTTTCAGTAGAAGTGAAGATGACTAAATGAAGATTGCGTATTGTTGACATACCATCTGATGAGACTCACTGGAAAAGATGATAACACCTGATAAAGTAGAAGGCAGTAGGAAAATACCTCATTACAATAGATTGACTCAATCAAGAAATCCACAGACCTGAATTTGCAAGACCTGAGCAAAGCAGCAAATGGTTGGGATTCTTGGGGGTCTCTCATTTACAAGGTTCTCATAATTCAAAGTTGATTAACAGCCAATAATAAGGACAATTATATCCTGTCATCAATCTTCAACTAAAAGTGGCAAAATGGGTTAAACCCTTATTATTATTATTATTATTATTATTATTATTATTATTATTATTACTTTATTTGTACCCCGCTAGCATCTCCCGAAGGACTCGATGCGGCTTACATAGGCCGAAGCCTCAAAACACAGTACAACAATACAATACCTAAAGCAAATTAAAAACAGTTAAGCAGATAAACAACAGTAACAATACATCGAGACACTATAAAACTGGGCCGGCCAGAGTAGTGGGTACAGGATTAAAAGTGCTGATGTGGCGGGAGGAATGTAGGATTATAAAGTAAGTGCAGTGTGCGGTGTGCAGTGATCTTAGTTCTACTAAAGTGCTTCTAGGACTTGCTATTGGAGGTTCCTGATCTGAGAGGGCACATCGGAACAGCCAGGTCGTCAAGTTCTTTCTGAAGACTGCCAATGTAGGGGCCTGTCTAAGATCTTTTGGGAAGGCGTTCCAAAGTCGGGGGGGCACCACAGAAAAGGCCCTGTCTCGCGTCCCCACCAAGCGCGCTTGCGACGCGGGCAGGATCACGAGCAGGGCCTCTCCAGATGACCGAAGTGAACGTGTGGGTTCGTAGACGGAGATGCAGTCACGCAGGTAGGGTGGTCCCAAACCGTTCAGGGCTTTGTAGGTAAGTACCTGCACCTTAAATTGGTCTCGGAAAATAAACGGCAGCCAGTGGAGCTCCTTAAACAGGTGGGTTGACCTCTTATGCTGGCAGGACTGAAGGCCGACAGGTCGCAGGTTCGAATCCAGAGGAACCTCGGATTAGCTCCCTCTGTCAGCTCCGGCTCCCCATGCAGGAACACGAGAGAAGCCTCCCACAAGGATGGTAAAACATCCAGGCATCCCCTGGGTAACGTCCTTGCAGATGGCCAAGTCACACCAGAAGTGACTTGCAGTTCCTCAAGTTGCTCCTGACACGAAAAACAAACAAACAAACAAAAAATCACCCTTTGAATATTGGTATTTCACAATTCAGAGTTTCATGTCAATACTTCAATCTGTGGTCAGTATTTGACATTTTCAGTTCAAAAATGAATTCTTGAATATAATATTCTCCAGAACCACTATTTGCAGCCAATAGCTCATGGATATTGTCTATCAAGAGACTATCAAATGCTGGCTAATACAGAAAGTAGCAGAAGATGATGTGGAATATAAAATAATTGATTGATATAGATACAGCCCGAGAATGTTTGAGGACTATTCATCATTATAAGAATTTGGGTTTGCTCATTCATGTCTGCTCTGGCCTTTGTGACCAGGTTAAGTTGTTTCCCCTGTTCTATATGCCACTCTCCAGTTCATTTTGGCCTTTTCCAAGTTTCTTTCTCTCTAATAGTTCAGGAGGTTCTGATAAGGTTTCCACGGCTGTCTAGAGCAATTAGTTTTAACGTCTTATCTGACCCAAGACATGTGACCTATATAACATACCGGGCAGCAGGACAAAAGCATATTATTGGCCTCTTTATTGCTGACCTCCTCTGGCATGTTTAAAGTCCAGTCACAGCTCAGTTTATTTATTAATAGACCCCCCTCGGCACAAGTACAGAAATATACCATTTAACCTTTGTCAATGTGAATTCCAGGGCTGCTGCCAACAACTGATTCAGAGTTAAAGCACATTAAGGAGCTAGCCAAAGGTTTGCAAAAGAGAAACAGCACAGAAGACTGACAGCAGAATATGCCAAATGACTTTCAGATGTATTTAGCTATCCAGTGTCTCACTGTCCATTCCTTCATGTCAAAGACAGCTTTTTCTGAGACACATCAGACAGCTTTAAAGGGAAGATCAGACAAATTTATGGAGGATAATGGTATTAGGGGCTATTATGGCTATTTATTACCACCAATATCAGAAGCACCGTGCTTTTAAGCCTGAGTTGCTGTGGAACATTAATAAAAGAGCAACCAAGATATGCCTTTGGGTTTCTGTGTGAATAGAATATTGTATTAAATACAATTTTACAAAACAGTTACGTCGCAAAAGAGATGCAAGACTGCAATTCGGAAACCAGATTGAAAGCATCTGGATAAGAATCAAGGGAACTGGAACTCAAAAAGATCTCACTGTGGGTTTCTACTACAGACATCTGAGCCAGGATGAAAAACTCAATGAAGCTTTCTGTCAACAGTTGACCAAACAGGCACAAAGAAGAGAAATAGTAGTCATAGGCAATTTCAACTACCCCAGTATTGGCTGGAAAACAACCTCAGCCAAGAGTAAAAAGTCCAACAAATTCCTTGCTTGCCTTGCAGACAATTTTATGGTCTAGAACAGGGGTCCCCAAACTATGGCCCGCGGGCTGGATCCGACCCCTCAAGAGCATTTATCCGGCCCACGGGGAGGGTGAGAGGCGGGCGAAGGGGGAGGGAGGCGGCGGGCGAAGGGGGGGAGGCGGCCCGCAAAGCGGCTTGGGCCTGCTTTGCAGGCCATCTCCACGGGCCCAGCCTCCTCTCCTGCCTTCTGGATGCGGCCTCGCTGCATCCAGGAGGCAGGAGAAGGGGGAGGGAGAGGGCAGGCAAATGTTTTCCCCTGACCTTAATTTCAGTCATGTCTGACTCTGGGATGTGGTGCTCATCTCCATTTCTAAGCCGAAGAGCTTAGGTGTTGTCCATAGACACCTCCAAGGTCATGTGGCCGGCATGACTGCATGGAGCGCAGTTACCTTCCCATCGGAGCGGTATCTATTGATCTACTTGAGACATGAGAGGGGGACATGAGAGAAGCCTCCTCGCAGGATTGCAAGACATCCGGGCGTCCCCTGGGCAACGTCTTCGTAGACGGCCGATTCTCTCAACCCAGAAGCAACCGGAGACGACTTGAAGCATGCAAACAAGGAAGCAAAACAACCAACGGTCCTTTTCAGGACCAACCATGACAATAATCGCAATCAACATCGAAGGCATGTCAGCTGCCAAAGAACAACTGCTCTATGAACTGTGCCGAGATAAGAAATGTGACGTGCTGTGTGTCCAAGAAACACACAGGGATGAACGACAGAAACGACCCAAAGTTCCAGGAATGATCCTAGTAGCGGAAAGACCACATGCGCAGTATGGAAGTGCTGTCTTTGTCAAACCAGGCCTCCAAGTCAGCAGTGCCCACAACACTGAAGAAAACAATATCGAGGTTATAACAGTAGAGCTTAATAACATCACCATCACCTCTGTGTACAAGCCCCCAAATGAAGATTTCTGCTTCTCCTCCCCCGAGAACTTTGACAGTCACCAAAGGGCGGTAGTAATTGGTGACTTCAACAGCCATAGCCATGTATGGGGCTATGCCCAAGAGGACAGAAATGGAGAGGCTGTCCTGTCCTGGTCTGAACTGCACAAACTATCACTCATCCATGATAGCAAGCTCCCACCATCCTACAACAGCGGGAGATGGCACCGAGGTTATAACCCAGACCTCTTATTTGTGAGCGACAGCATCGTACAGCAATGTACCAAATCAGTGGGACCACCAATCCCAAACACACAGCACCAACCAATAATATGCCAACTGTTCCCAACAATAAGGCCTCAGGAAGTTCGATTTAAACGAAGATACAACTTCAGAAAGGCAGATTGGACTAAATTCTCAGACATGTTAGACGACATGATCACATCGGTCGCGCCAGTCCCTGAGGAATACGAACATTTTATTGAAATAGTGAAAACCTGCTCATGGGCCTCCATACCGAGAGGCTGCAGAACCCACTACCTCCAGGGCATTACTCCTGAAACAGCTGCCTTGTTGGAAAACTATTACAGGCTCCACAACGAAGACCCATTCAGTAAGCAGACCCTTCAGGCAGCGCAGAGCATTGTGTCCTCCATCTCTGAAGCCAAGAAAGAACAATGGATCAAGTTGATCACAGAGGTCGACATGGGCAGGAGCAGCCAGAAGGCGTGGAGGCTGCTGAGACGGCTGAGCAACGATCCCTCACAAACTAATACCCATGCCAACATAAAGGCAGATCAGATAGCACACCAACTCTTGAAGAATGGGAAACCCAACCTTGCCACCAAAGTAGGAAAGAAACCAATAGCCAGACAACCAGAGATTGAGAACAACAACCTCCATGAACCCTTTACATCTACTGAATTGGACATGGCTCTCAACAAATGTAAGAATGGCAAAGCAGCTGGCTTGGATGATCTACGGATGGAACAAATCAAGAACTTTGGTCCAAAAGCAAGGCGCTGGCTGCTGGAGCTGATGAACAACTGCACTGCATCCTGTCAGATCCCCAAAATCTGGAGGAAAGCAAGAGTCATCGCCATCTTGAAGCCAGGCAAAGACCGTAATGATCCAAAAAGCTACAGACCAATCTCCCTGTTGTGCCACCTCTACAAAGTTCTGGAGAGACTTATTTTGCATAGAATTATGGAAAATATAGACCCCTGCCTGATCCCACAGCAAGCTGGCTTCAGAAAAGGCAAAAGCTGCACATCGCAAGTGCTGAACCTGACCCAGCACATAGAAGATGGCTTTGAAAGGCAGCAGATCACAGGAGCTGTCTTCATAGACTTGTCAGCAGCCTATGATACTGTGAACCACCGCCTCCTCCTGAGAAAAATGTATAATATCACAAAGGACTACCACCTCACCCGCCTCATAGGAAACCTGCTACAAAACAGGAGCTTTTTTGTTGAGTTCCAGGGCCAGAGAAGCAGATGGCGGAAACAGAAGAACGGCCTGCCTCAGGGGAGCGTGCTTGCTCCATCCATGTTCAACATCTACACAAATGACCAGCCACTGCCAGAAGGGACAGAGAGTTTCATCTATGCTGATGATCGTGCCATTACTGCTCAAGCAGGGAGCTTTGAGATGGTAGAACAGAAGCTCTCCGAAGCTCTAGGTGCTCTTACTTCCTATTACAGGGAAAACCATCTGATCCCTAATCCATCTAAAACACAGACATGCGCCTTTCACCTTAAGAACAGACAAGCATCCCGAGCTCTGAGGATTACCTGGGAAGGAATCCCACTGGAGCATTGCAGCGCACCCAAATACCTGGGAGTCACTTTGGACCGTGCTCTGACCTACAAGAAGCACTGCCTGAACATCAAACAAAAAGTGGGCGCTAGAAACAACATCATACGAAAGCTGACTGGCACAACCTGGGGATCACAACCAGACACAGTGAAGACATCTGCCCTTGCGCTATGCTACTCTGCTGCTGAGTATGCATGCCCAGTGTGGAACACATCTCATCACACTAAAACAGTGGATGTGGCTCTTAATGAGACATGCCGCATTATCACGGGGTGTCTGCGACCCACACCACTGGAGAAATTACACTGCTTAGCTGGTATTGCACCACCTGACATCCGCCGGGAAGTAGCAGCCAATAGTGAAAGGACCAAGGCAGAGACATCTCCAGCTCATCCCTTGTTTGGGTATCAGCCAGCACGTCAACGACTTAAATCAAGACATAGTTTTCTTAGAACTACAGAGACACTCGCTGGAACACCCCAGCAAGCGAGAGTCCAAAAGTGGCAGGCCCAAACCCAGCACCTCAATTCATGGGTGATACCAGATGAGAGACTCCCCCCTGGGCACTCAGAAGACTGGGCGACTTGGAAGGCGCTGAACAGATTGCGCTCTGGCACCACGAGATGCAGAGCCAATCTTAAGAAATGGGGCTACAGGGTGGAATCCTCGGCATGCGAGTGCGGAGAAGAACAAACCACTGACCACCTGCTGCAATGCACCCTAAGCCCTGCCACATGCACGATGGAGGACCTTCTTGCGGCAACCCCAGAGGCACTCCAAGTGGCGAGATACTGGTCAAAGGACATCTAACCAAATACCAAATTTACAAAATCTGTGTGGTTTTTTTTCTTTTTTTTTTTCTTTTTCTTTTTAATCTCTGTGTTTGTTTTGCTCTGTTAGAATTGTAAAACAATGGTTGCTGATGACACGATAAATAAAAATCTACTCACATTTGCATGTTTTCAAACTGCTACGTTTATATTTATTATACACTGCTAAGTTTATATTTGTTAAAATTGTTCTTCATTTTAATTATTGTATTATTTAAAGTGCTTTTGCACTACAAATAAGATATGTGCAGCATGCATAGGAATTCATTCATTATTATTTTTTTTCAAATTATAATTCGGCCCTCCAACAATTTGAGGGACTCTGTTCAAAAAGTTTGAGGACCCCTGGTCTAGAAGGTAGAAGAGGCAAAAAGGGGACTGGCTACTCTCAATCTCATCCTAACAAACCTGGAGGACCTGGTCAATGCAGTTGAAGTGGTCGGATCCTTAGGGGCAAGAGAGCATGTGCTCCTGCAGTTTGCAATACGAAGGAAGGTTGAAGCTAAGACAAGTCAAACCCACATTCTGGACTTTAGAAGAGCTTACTTCCGAAAAATGAAGGAAATACTGAGCGGCATTCTGTGGACATCAATACTAAAAGACACTATTTCTTGTTGTTCCTTTGTCAGTACTGATGTAGAGATCGCCTGGTTTACCTACTCTGGAACATGCAACATATAATTGTCCTTCTTTAGGGGTCCCTTTCAAATCTATGATACTGTATCTGTCATATACATATGTGTGTGTGTGTGAATGGATGGATGGCCCTTTGTCAGGAGGGCTTTGATTATGTTTTCTTTCCTTGGTGAAGGGAGTTGGACTGGGTGGCCTTTAGGCAGCATTTCTCAACCTGGGAGTCAGTACCGGGGGGGGTCATGAGGGGGGTGTCAGAAGGGTCACCAAAGACCACCAGAAAACACAGTATTTTCTGTATTGTCGAAGGCTTTCATGGCTGGAATCATTAGGTTCTTGTGGTTTTTTTCGGGCTATATGGCCATGTTCTTGAGCAGTGGTTCTCAACCTGGGGTCCCCAGATGTTTTTGTCCTTCAACTCCCAGAAATCCTAACAGCTGATAAACTGGCTGGGATTTCTGGGAGTTGTAGGCCAAAAACATCTGGGGACCCAAGGTTGAGAACCACTGTTCTAGAGGCATTTCTCCTGACGTTTCGCCTGCATCTATGGCAAGCATCCTCAGAGGTGAGGTCTGTTGGAATTGGGAAAAGGGGTTTATATATCTGTGGAATGACCAGGGTGAGACAAAGGACTTTTGTCAGTTGGGCTAGGTGTGAATATTTCAACTGACCATCTTGATTAGCATACAATGGTATTTTCTGTTGGTCATGGGGGTTCTGTGTGGGATGTTTGGCCCAATTATATCGTTCAAAATGCTCTTTGATTGTAACTAAATTATAGAATCATAGAATCAAAGAGTTGGAAGAGACCTCATGGGCCATCCAGTCCAACTCCCTGCCAAGAAGCAGGAATATTGCATTCAAATCACCCCTGACAAATCCAGCCTCTGCTTAAAAGCTTCCAAAGAAGGAGCCTCCACCACACTCCGGGGCAGAGAGTTCCACTGCTGAACGGCTCTCACAGTCAGGAAGTTCTTCCTAATGTTCAGATGGAATCTCCTCTCTTGTAGTTTGAAGCCATTGTTCCGCGTCCTAGTCTCCAAGGAAGCAGAAAACAAGCTTGCTCCCTCCTCCCTGTGGCTTCCTCTCACATATTTATACATGGCTATCATATCTCCTCTCAGCCTTCTCTTCTTCAGGCTAAACATGCCCAGTTCCCTAAGCCGCTCCTCATAGGGCTTGTTCTCCAGACCCTTGATCATTTTAGTCGCCCTCCTCTGGACACATTCCAGCTTGTCAATATCTCTCTTGAATTGTGGTGCCCAGAATTGGACACTATACATCCCAATAACTGCAACTCCCAAATGTCAAGGTTTATTTCCCCCAAACTCCATCTGTGTTCACATTTGGGCATATTGAGTATTCCTGTCAAGTTTGGTCCAGATCCATCATTGTTTGAGTCCACAGTGCTCTCTGGATGTAGGTGAACTACAATTCCAAAATTCAAGGTCAATACCCACCAAACCCTTTCAGTATTTTCAGTTGGTCATGGGAGTCCTGTGTGCCAAGTTTGGTTCAATTCCATTGTTGATGGAGTTCAGAATGCTCTTTGATTATAGGCAAACTATAAAATCCCAAATAACAAAATCCATTTTTTGAGTGATGGTCACTCCTTGGGTTAGGTGACTTGTGGCCAAATTTGGTAGCAATTTCTCCAGTGGATTTTGAGTTATGATGTCACTCCAAACAAACAGAGCATTTTTTATATATAGATGGGCTCCCATGATAAGAAGCAATTTACAGACATCAGTTAACATGGCAGGTTAAGACCGATCTAAACACTTTTCCCCTACAGACTCAACAAATGGAAAACTACAAAGAACAGTTTTCTTGGAGATGGGGAGTTTCTGCTCCCATAGCAACTTCTCCAGCTTGTAATATTTCTCCCATGGGAACAAAAAAAAAAACAATCTTGTGCTAATGAGGCTCTTTTGCAGCTTGCTGCAAGGTCCAGCTAAGTCCATCCAACTAACTGTGGCTTTTTAAAACGTCTCAAACATGCAAGGCATTTCAAGCAGCTCACAGTAAGATAGACCATTTTATTTAGATTTCCGTTTGTTACTTTTCATGCTTTGTTGATTCCTCCTTAGGAAAGCGTACACTGCCAACCAACATCTGATGTAACCTCCATGTATTGAACTGGGTGGGCTCTTCAATGACAGCAAATGCTGTCTCTCCCAGGGTTTTGTTTTGGGTTCTTTTGTTGTTGTGTTTAGTTTAGCCAAAAATAGGAGATCCGGTCCCTGAACTGCTAATGAGGTGATCCATATTTGCGTGTGAAATAAATCCATCCCTTAGGACACTGAAGGTCCTCTGTGAGATGCATACTTCAACCAGCCAGAACCCAATTGGCAACTGTCACCCAGAGGACCTTTTCATCAAATGCCCCAAAATTGTGGAATGACCTGTCAGAAGAGTTTTGACAGCTAAAGTAACTGCTAGAATGCAAAACACAATTTATTTATTTATTTATTTATTTCACGCATTTCTACCCCGCCCTTCTCAACCCCCGAAGAGGGACTCAGGGCGGCTTACAAAAGGCACAATTCGATGCCAACACAAACAATAGAATAAAACATATATAAACAGCAATTATAAAACAATTTAAAACAATCAATTATACATTACAATCAATAAAACCAATCTAATGCTCAACGTTCGCCAGCTGAGAATCCGTAAGTTCATTCCACAATGTCAAATCCTAACCATTCTAGTCGTCGTTGTCCTTTGTCTATCTGCCAGATGACCCAAAGGCCTGGTCCCATATCCATGTTTTTAGTTTCCTTCTAAAAGGGAGGAGGGATGTTGATGGACTAATTTCCCCAGGGAGTGAATTCCACAGGCGAGGGGCCACCACCGAGAAGGCCCTGCTCCTCGCCCCCACCAATCTCACTTGTGATAGAGGTGGGGCCGAGAGCAGGGCCTCCCCAGAAGATCTTAAACTCCGAGGCGGGACGTAGAGGGAGATGCGTTTGGACAGGTACGCTGGGCCGAAGCCATATATTCTGGGCAGGCCTACCCAGCCAATTTTACCTTGTGAATTTAAATCTACATTTTATTGGGTTCGGTCTTGTGTGTATTTTGTTAAATGTATTTTAATAATGTGTTTTAACTCTCTGTTAACCCTGTTGTACTTCACCTCAAATCACAAGGAGAGACAGGTAATACATTGTTGATGTTGTTGTTGTTGTTGTCGTTGTTGCATGTATGCATGTGGTAAAGTCCTCCAACATGAGCTCACAACCTGTTTTCCTGCAGTTGTACAGGTAGGGCTGGCTTAAAGCCTTCAAGATGTAACACTAGAGAGACCTCATGTGATATTCCCCAGAAATAGATGAATAATGTCAGCTTCACTGGGATACTTCACTGGAGCCCCCGGTGGCGCAGTGGGTTAAAGCTCTGTGCCGGCAGAACTGAAGACCGACAGGTCGCAGGTTCAAATCCGAGGAGAGGCGGATGAGCTCCCTCTAGCATGGTCAGCACATTTAAAAATTGAGTAAGCATTTGGCTGTTAGTTGTCCTTAACTGTACTATAATGGCCACAAAGTACAGATAGCTCGGAAGCAGACTGGCAGCCAGTGGAGCTGTCGCAACATGGGAGTCGTCCTCTAACAATAGGTGCTCCAGTTAACAACCTAGCTGCCAACCTCTGGACTAATTGTAGCATCCAAACTATCCTCAAAGGCAGCCCATTAGAGAGCATGGCAGTAGTCCAAATGGGATGGGACCAAGGCATGGACTACCATGGCTAAGTTAGGTGTCTCAAGGTATGGGCACAGTTGGCACACAAGTTTTAACTGTGTGAAGGCACTCCTGTCCTCCACTGACACCTGGGGTTCCAGCGTCAACAACGAATTCAGGATCAGCCCCAAACTGCAAACCTGTGCCTTCAGAGGGAGTGCAGCCCTGTCCGGCACAGGCTGTAACCCTATACCCTGTTCTGCCTTGCAACTGTCAGGATTCAATTTCATTTTTTTTCATCCTCATCTAGTCCATCACAGCTGACAGGCACCAGTTTAGAGACAGGACAGCTTCCTTGGCTTTTGATGGAAAGGTGAAAAGATGGTAAAGGTAAAGGTAAAGGTAAAGGTAAAGGTAAAGGTAAAGGTAAAGGTAAAGGTAAAGGTAAAGGTAAAGGTAAAGGTAAAGGTAGTCCCCTGATATTAAGTCCAGTCATGTCTGACTCTGGAGTGTGGTGCTCATCTCCATTTCTAAGCCGAAGAGCCAGCGTTGTCCATAGACACCTCCAAGGTCATGTGGCCGGCATGACTGCATGGAGCGCCGTTACTTTCCCGCCGGAGCGGTACCTATTGATCTACTCACATTTGCATGTTTTCGAACTGCTAGGTTGGCAGAAGCTAGGGCTGACAGCGGAAGCTCACGCCGCTCCCCGGAATCGAACCTGCGACCTTTCGATCAACAAGCTGAGCAGCTCAGTGCTTTAACCCACTGCACCATCGGGGGCTCCATGAAAAGATGGTACCAAACCCCAAAACTTTGGATGGTCTCTCCCAGCAGTTTCATGTAGATATTAAATAACATGGGGGACAATACTGACCCCGGAGGGACCCTACAGGACAAAGGCCATGGGGTTGAAAAGGAGTTCCCGAGCTTCACCATCTGGGTCTGTCCCTCCAGGAAGGACCAGAGCCACTGCAAAACAGTGCCCCCAAGCCCCATCCCAGAAGGATGAACCAGAAGGATACCACTGTCAATGCTATCAAAAGCTGCTGAGATATCCAGGAGAACCAATAAGGACATGCTCCCCCTGTCCAGTTCTCTTTGGAACGGCTTCCATCCCTCCAGAGGAACAGTGGACATGATCTTCACTGCACAACAGCTCCAAGAAAAATCAGGGAACAAAATCAACCTCTGTACATGGCATTCATTGACCTTGCAAAGGCATTCGACACAGTGAATCGCAGCGCTCTCTGGACCATCCTCCAAAAAATTGGGTGCCCAAACAAATTTGTGAACATCCTGAGGCTCCTCCATGATGACATGATGGCAACTGTTTTGGGCAACAATGTCTCCCAAAGTGACCCATTTAAGGTGGAATCAGGTGTCAAACAGGGATGTGTTATTGCCCCTCTTCATTGCTATGATACTTCATCTTGTTGATGGGAAGCTTCCCAGCGGAGTGGAAATCATCTATTGGACAGATGGCAAGCTGTTTAACCTCAGCAGACCGAAAGCCAAAACCAAGGTTACAACAACATCTGTTATAGAACTCCAGTATGCTGATGACAACGTTGTCTGTGTTCATTCAGAAGACGATCTACAAGCCACTCTAAACACCTTTGCAGAAGCATACGAGAAGCTTGGCCTGTCATTGAACATCGAGAAAACCAAAGTGCTGTTCCAGCAGACACCAGCCAACCCTTTTCCAATGCCAGCGATACATTGTCTTTATTTTGTATGCCACTTTGAGTTCCATCCATGAGAGAAAAGTAAATAAATAATAATAATACCATCCAGGCCCGTAGCCAGGAAGCTGAATTTTTTTCAGGGAGGGTTCGGGGGGGGGGGGTGGGTTTCGGGGGGGGGGGCTGAGTCTGAGTGAAAGAGGGTCTAGCCTAGCAAACCTTTTGTATCATTACCCCAATACCCTCTTGCATATGGGATATATTGAGTGTGGTTATCAGATCATGATATGAATAAACATAACAGTTTAAATAATGCACCAATAAGGCCTTTTCGCGAACCACCATGAGAATTTCGGGGAGGCTGAAGCCCCCCGAGCCCCCCCACCCCCTGGCTACATGCCTGATACCATTGGAAAGATATTTATTTATTTATTTATTTTATTTAGTACACTTGTATACCGCTAATATCTCAGCCTAAAACGGCGACTCATTGCGGTTTACAACATTTAAAAACAACAATATTCCAATTAAAAATATAAAACACATACATATACAATACACAGTATTGGGCCACCAATACAGACCAATGCATCTCTTAAATTAAAATCATAATCCAATTTCGTTGTCTGTGATTGCCAGTCCTTGATCAGAGATTTCATCGCATCGGATTAGCCGAATGCTTGCTCAAACATCCATGTCTTGAGTTTTTTCCGAAATACTATCAGCGAGGAGGCTGATCTTATCTCTATAGGGAGGGCATTCCAAAGCCGCGGGGCCACCACAGAAAAGGCCCTGTCTCTCGTTCCCGCCAGCCACACCTGTGAAGCAGGCGGGATGGAGAGAAGGGCCTCTCCCGAAGATCTTAGGGTCCTGGTGGGCTGATAGGTCGAGATACGTTCGGATAGATATGTTGGGCCAGAACCGTTTAGGACTTTAAAGGCCAATGCCAGCACTTTGAATTGGGCCCGGTAGCTAATCGGCAGCCAGTGGAGCTGGTACAGCAGAGGAGTTGTATGCTCCCTGCGCCCTGCTCCTGTTAGTACCATGGCTGCCGCCCGTTGGACTAGTTGGAGCTTCCGAGCCGTCTTCAAAGGCAACCCCACGTAGAGAGCGTTGCAGTAATCAAGGCGGGATGTAACCAGAGCGTGGACTACCGTGGCCAAGTCAGACTTCCCAAGGTACGGTCGCAGTTGGCGCACGAGTCTTAACTGTGCGAATGCTCCCCTGGTCACCGCTGAAACCTGGGGATCCGGGCTCAGCGATGAGTCCAGGATCACACCCAAACTGCGAACCTGTGTCTTCAGGGGGAGTGCGACCCCGTCTAACACAGGCTGTAACCCTATACCCTGTTCGGCCCTGCGACTGACCAGGAGTACCTCTGTCTTGTCTGGATTCAATTTTAATTTGTTCTCCCCCATCCAGACCATCACAGCGGCCAAGCACCGGTTCAGGACCTCGACAACCTCCTTAGTAGCAGGTGGGAAGGAGTGACAGAGTTGGACATCATCTGCGTACAGATGACACCGCACCCCGAAACTCCGGATGATCTCGCCCAGCGGCTTCATGTAGATGTTAAATAACATGGGGGACAGTATTGAACCCTGAGGAACCCCACAATACAAAGGTTGTGGGGTAGAACAGGAGTCCCCCAGTAACACCTTCTGAGACCGACCCTCGAGGAATGACCGGAGCCACTGCAAAGCAGTACCTCCGAGACCCATTCCCGCGAGGCGTCCCAGAAGGATACCGTGGTCGACGGTATCGAAGGCCGCTGAGAGGTCGAGTAGCACCAACAGGGACACACTCCCCCTGTCGAGCTCCCGACGGAGATCATCCACTAAGGCGACCAAGGCTGACTCGGTACCATGCCCCGGCCTAAAGCCAGACTGTGCCGGATCCAGATAATCCGTGTCTACCAAGAATGCCTGGAGTTGTGAGGCCACCACACGTTCCATGACTTTGCCCAAAAAGGGGAGATTGGAAACAGGCCGATAGTTGACGAATTGAGTGGGGTCCAGTGATGGTTTCTTCAACAGTGGTTTTATCACAGCTTGCTTTAAGCTGGCTGGAAATATGCCTTCCCGAAGGGAGGCATTAACCACCACCTTAACCCACTCGGCCAATCCCCCTCTGGCCTCCTTTAGAAGCCAGGATGGGCAGGGGTCTAGGATGCATGTGGTAGCTCTCATTCCTCCAAGCACCTTGTCCACATCCTCGGTTTGAACTAATTGAAATGAATCCATCAAAATTGGACAAGCAGATGCTCGTGTTACATCCTCAGAGACTGCCGTTAATATGGTATCCAGTCCAGAGCGGATCAAAGCGACTTTGTCTGCAAAGAACTGAGCAAAGGCTTCACAGCGAGCTGCCGAGTCATCAGGGCACCCATCCTGAATGGTGGGTTTTAACAGGCCTCTGACAGCTCGGAACAGTTCAGCCGGACGGTTCTTTGCAGACGCAATAGTGGCCGCAAAGAAAGTTTTCTTTGCGGCTCTTATTGCTGCGGCATATGACCTTAAAAAGGACACAAACCGTGTTCAATTTGGCTCGCTCGGATCCGAACGCCACACGCCCTCTAGTTCCCTCTTCTTTCGCTTCAACGCTGCCAGCTCCTCAGTAAACCAAGGGGCTGGTTTAGTTCGGCTACTTGAGAGGGGACGTTCTGGAGCAATCGTGTCTATTGCCCTAGTCATCTCCCCATTCCAGAGAGTGACCAGGGCATCAACAGGATCACCAACCGAGGTGGCGGGGAATTCCCCAAGAGCCATCAGGAATCCCGCCTCCCCGCCCTCCGGATCTCGGTTGGTGCTGCACTAGGATTAAGTCCTGCTTTCTCCCCTGGATATATTTGACCCATCCTGGTTAACAAAACTTCAACATCAGAGTTCATTCAGATCTGCCGAGTTATTTATAGAAAAACATCAATAGATACTTGCAAAATAGCCTTTTGATAACCCTTTCCCCCTCAATGCAAGATCATGTCAACACAGAATGACCTTAGCCTTTTGTAAATAAAACACATGATTCAAACCCATTCATCACCCTTGCCCTACATTAGATGCACCAGCTTCTCAAATAAATAATATGCCTGTGCCTATTACCATGCCTACTGGGAGCAGAATAGATTGTTAAATATATTATGCAAAAAACCCAAGCTTGCATAATTTAGAGAGATAATAGAATTTAAATTAGTCTTGGCAGAAGATCTGATTGGATCTCTTCCTTTTTAAAAAGAAATACACAGGGCTTTTGCTTTCATTAATACTTAACTACTAAGTATTCCTAATTTGAAAACCAGGACATTCTTATGAAAATAAGTGTCCCAACAATCCCAAGTGGACAACAGTGACTTGGCTGCTCTCTCCTCCTTCTATTGGCGGGAGATACGTTCACCCAGTGCCAACATAGAATCATAGAATCAAAGAGTTGGAAGAGACCTCATGGGCCATCCAGTCCAACCCCCTGCCAAGAAGCAGGAATATTGCATTCAAATCACCCCTGACAGATGGCCATCCAGCCTCTGTTTAAAAGCTTCCAAAGAAGAAGCCTCCACCACACTCCGAGGCAGAGAATTCCACTGCTGAACAGCTCTCACAGTCAGGAAGTTCTTCCTCATGTTCAGATGGAATCTCCTCTCTTGTACTTTGAAGCCATTGTTCCGCGTCCTAGTCTCCAAGGAAGCAGAAAACAAGCTTGCTCCCTCCTCCTCCCTGTGGCTTCCTCTCACATATTTATACATGGCTATCATATCTCTTCTCAGCCTTCTCTTCTTCAGGCTAAACATGCACAGCTCCTTAAGCCGCTCCTCATAGGGCTTGTTCTCCAGACCCTTGATCATTTTAGTCGCCCTCCTCTGGACACATTCCAGCTTGTCAATCTCTCTCTTGAATTGTGGTGCCCAGAATTGGACACAATATTCCAGGGGTTGTCTAACCAGAGCAGAATAGAGGGGTAGCATTACTTCCCTAGATCTAGACACTATGCTCCTATTGATGCAGGCCAAAATCCCATTGGCTTTTTTTGCCGCCACATCACATTGTTGGCTCATGTTTAACTTGTTGTCCACAAGGACTCCAAGATCTTTTTCACACATACTGCTCTCGAGCCAGGCATCGTCCCCTATTCTGTATCTTTGCATTTCGTTTTTTCTGCCAAAGTGGAGTATCTTGCATTTGTCACTGTTCAACTTCATTTTGTTAGTTTTGGCCCATCTCTCTAATCTGTCAAGATCGTTTTGAATCCTGCTCCTGTCCTCTGGAGTATGGCAGCAGAGAGAAGAAAAATAATCCTCCTTTCTATATGTTGATTTTGAAACTACTCCAGCTAGAGCATCCACAGAATATAATTATACCCAGCTTCTTTTTGAAGATGCCCAGAGAGTCTGGACATCTTTTTGGGACCACAGCTCCTAGAGCCAGGTTCTAACAGAGGCAAATTAAGATAAATGTCCACCAGTAGTGTTACATGGCATACATTATGCAGCTCTCATACTGTAGTGATTTCAGATAGGACTGCGGTTATAGAGGTTCGTGCCCAGTGAGCATCTGTGAAACTAGGTCAGCCAGGACAGAGAACAGCTCTCTGGGTTGAAGGCAAGCCATTGAGGTTTGTTACACTTTTGATGCAAATACAAGCATTAAAAGGTACAAGCATAAAGTTACAGAGAAATACATGACATTTTATACAGTTCTGACAGCTATTCAGACTTCCTACTCCTTCCCCTGATTGGCTGGAAAAGATACCCACAAGGGATTTCTTGATGTCCCAGCTCAATTTCTTGATGTCCCAGCCTCACTTCAATACCAGGCAAGATTCTGGAAAAGATTGTTAAGGAAGTGGTCTGCAAGCACTTAGAAACAAATGCAGTCATCGCTAATAGTCAACATGGATTTATCAAAAACAAGTCATGCCAGACTAATCTGATCTCTTTTTTCGATAGAGTTACAAGCTGGGTAGATGCGGGGAATGCCGTGGATGTGGCATACCTGGATTTCAGTAAGGCCTTCGACAAGGTCCCCCATGACCTTCTGGCAAGGAAACTAGTCCAGTGTGGGCTAGACAAAACTACGGTGAGGTGGATCTGTAATTGGTTAAATGGACGAACCCAGAGGGTGCTCACCAATGCTTCCTCTTCATCTTGGAAAGAAGTGGCAAGTGGAGTGCCGCAGGGTTCCGTCCTGGGCCCGGTCCTGTTCAACATCTTTATTAATGACTTAGATGAAGGGTTAGAAGGCAGGATCATCAAGTTCGCAGACGACACCAAACTGGGAGGGATAGCCAATACTCCAGAGGACAGGAACAGGATTCAAAACGATCTTAACAGATTAGAGAGATGGGCCAAAACTAACAAAATGAAGTTCAACAGTGACAAATGCAAGATACTCCACTTTGGCAGGAAAAACAAAATGCAAAGATACAGAGTGGGGGAGGCCTGGCTCGAGAGCAGTACGTGTGAAAAAGATCTTGGAGTCCTCGTGGACAACAAGTTAAACATGAGCCAACAATGTGATGTGGCGGCAAAAAAAGCCAATGGGATTTTGGCCTGCATCAATAGGAGCATAGTGTCTAGATCTAAGGAAGTAATGCTACCCCTCTATTCCGCTTTGGTTAGACCACACCTGGAATATTATGTCCAATTCTGGGCACCACAATTCAAGAGAGATGTTGACAAGCTGGAATGTGTCCAGAGGAGGGCGACTAAAATGATCAAGGGTCTGGAGAACAAGTCCTATGAGGAGCGGCTTAGGGAACTGGGCATGTTTAGCCCATTCGGCAGTGGAACTCTTGGAGTCCTCGTGGACAACAAGTTAAACATGAGCCAACAATGTGATGTGATCTGTAATTGGTTAAATGGACCGGGATTGTGGCGCAGCTGGCTGAGTGTCAGCTGCATTAAGATCACTCTGACCAAAAGGTCATGAGTTCGAAGCCAGCCCGGGCTGGAGTGGGTGTCCAGCCATTGTGTAGCCCGTTGTCGACCTTTGCAACCCGAAAGACAGTTGCATCTGTCAAGTAGGAAAATAAGGGACCACCTTGTGTGGGAGGCTAAATTTAACTAATTTATGAGGCCATAAAGGAAGAAGACTCCGGGGAATGTGGAATGCGGAAGAACTTCATCGGTGTCGTTGATGGACGATGAAAAGCAGCAGCTCCCCTGGCGGCCAAAAAAAAGTTAAATAGTTTTTGTCTGTTAAATGTTGTTTGTCAAACTGGCATTGAATGTTTGCCATATATGTGTTTACTGTAATCCGCCCTGAGTCCCCTGCGGGGTGAGAAGGGCGGAATATAAGAACTGTAAATAAATAAATAAATAAATAAACTCTCTGCCCCGGAGTGTGGTGGAGGCTCCTTCCTTGGAAGCTTTTAAGCAGAGGCTGGATGGCCATCTGTCAGGGGTGCTTTGAATGCAATATCCCTGCTTCTTGGCAGGGGGTTGGACTGGATGGCCCATGAGGTCTCTTCCAACTCTTTGATTCTATGATTCTATGATTCTATGATTCTATGATTTCCAGGGCAGGAAGAGAGACAGCTGGAGATTGGATAATTCAAGGAACCAATCTGTTGCAGGGATACCCCTTGGGAGGGCACAGTTCATAAGGAAATGATCCCTCAAGTGTCCAGTTCTGCACAAGACAATGGTGCAAGATCAGGGGCGGCTCGTCCATTACACAAAGTAAGCTGTTGCGGTACACTTTTTTGCCAGGGGCGCAGAGGCGCCTCTGTAAATGCCCCTCAAATGCCACTTGAGGAGCCCCCCCTCAGCTCACAACAGCCCTAGCAGTCTGGGGGGATCCTCAGCTTCCTTGACTCACTGCCGGGCTATCCTCTTCCCGAAGGGGCCAGGCCCTTGAGCCTTGCCTAGCCCCTCTCGTTCCTGCTCCATATCAGTGATTGGTTGGTGGGGGTGCCAAAATACTGTTTGCTTACCGTTGAAAATTACCTAGGGCCGCCTCTGTGCAAGACTCAAAAGACAAAGGTGTTGTTTCTAGACAATCAAGGGCTTGGCTGCTGGCACTGAGACATGAATGGATCTGTATCAACTGAGACCCCTCTTCTGCAGGAGCAGCAGTTCGCTGAATGAACAAACATCCTGAGCTAATTTCATTGAAAAAGAGAATCATCTATCTGCATACACATACAAAGGCTTTATCGTGAGTGACTTGGTCAATTCATACTCTCTCAACTGCACAAGAAGGCAAAGGAAAATCCCCTCTGAACAAATCTTGCCAAGGAAGTCCTGAGATCTGTTTGCCTTAGAGTCATCTTAAGTCAGAAACTACTTGAAGTTTTTGAACATCTTTTTTTCTAAGGTTTGGGTAATGCTTTATTTTGAAATAATTCACACTCATGAGCATATTCAGGACTCTACTAATTACAGACATACATCCAATAAGAACACACAATAAAACATAAGAAAACATAAGAACACACGGTCAAAGTAAATAAAAGAATTTACAGTCTTTATTGTTCCCTCTTCCACTTGATATATGCAGAGAATTAATTAAGGCAAGCCCATAGACACAAATTCCTGGGTCATTGCAGACACAGGGTCATTTCAGAGCAAATCCCCCAGATATCTCTATTCACCAGGGAATCAGAAGCACATTGGGTACCTCTCACTTACTTTTTCCATAACCATAGAAAGTTTGAAGTATTTAGAAAGATAGAATAACTTTATATTAATTGTACATCATGCAATGAAATGTTTTTGAGCATCTTAAGAATGGGCACCACAATTCAAGAGAGATATTGACAAGCTGGAATGTGTCCAGAGGAGGGCGACTAAAATGATCAAGGGTCTGGAGAACAAGCCCTATGAGGAGCGGCTTAGGGAACTGGGCATGTTTAGCCTGAAGAAGAGAAGGCTGAGAGGAGATATGATAGCCATGTATAAATATATGAGAGGAAGCCACAGGGAGGAGGGAGCAAGCTTGTTTTCTGCTTCCTTGGAGACTAGGACGCGGAACAGTGGCTTCAAACTACAAGAGAGGAGATTCCATCTGAACATTAGGAAGAACTTCCTGACTGTGAGAGCCGTTCAGCAGTGGAACTCTCTGCCCCGGAGTGTGGTGGAGGCTCCTTCTTTGGAGGCTTTTAAACAGGGGCTGGATAGCCATCTGTCAAGGGTGATTTGAATGCAATATTCCTGCTTCTTGGCAGGGGGTTGGACTGGATGGCCCATGAGGTCTCTTCCAACTCTATGATTCTATGATTCTATGAAATCCGAAACCGATATTTTTCACTAATATCTTTTTAGAGTAAAGTGTTGTTCATTGGTCATTCTAATCAATGTTATACAGATTGCGTATTTCTTCTGAAATGTTTGGATCCAAAGCATTCAGGATTATTATTTTTAGCATACCAGTTTTTGCACATGCATACATAATGAGATATTTTGGAGATGGGGGGAATTTAGCATCCTAGGACTTCCTGCGGAGGCCCCGCCCTCACCAGGTTGAAAGTGTCACCAGGTTTCCTATGTTGTGTTGACTCCAGTGGAGCCAGCATGCTTCTGCCCTGTTTGGGGAACACTTCCCCCATGTGATGGGGAAAACATCAGTGTGCCTGTTATTTCACCATGCCTGCTGACACAAGGGGGAGGAGTTATGAAGTTCAACAAAATGAAGTTCAACAGTGACAAATGCAAGATACTCTACTTTGGCAGGAAAAACGGAATGCAAAGATACAGAATGGGGGATGCCTGGCTTGAGAGCAGTACGTGTGAAAAAGATCTTGGAGTCCTTGTGGACAACAAGTTAAACATGAGCCAACAATGTCATGCAGTGGCAAAAAAAAGCCAATGGCAAATATTGTGGGATTTTCTGCCTTGGTATTCTGGGATATAGGGCTGTGTGGAAGGACCTCAAGTGAAGTATCTTGCATTTGTCCCTGTTGAACTTCATTTTGTGAGTTTTGGCCCATCTCTCTAATCTGTTAAGATCATTTTGAATTCTGCTCCTGTCCTCTGAAGTATCTGGTGTCGTCTTAAAGTGTTTGGACCCAGGTCCTGTTTTAAATCAAATTTATTTTATTTGTCGTGTCAGATCAACCAGTCAATTATATTACATTTCTAACAGAACAAAGCAAACAAACAGACAAAATACAACATTTGTGAGTTTGGTAGTTGATTAAATGTCCTTTGACCAGTATCTGGCCACTTGGAGTGCCTCTGGTGTTGCTGCAAGAAGGTCCTCCATTGTGCATGTGGTTGGGCTCATGTTGCATTGCAGCAGGTGGTCAGTGGTTTGCTCCTCTCCACATTTGCATATCGAGGATTCCACTTTGTAGCCCCATTTCTGAAGGTTGGCTCTGCATCTTGTGGTGCCAGAACGCAGTCTGTTCAGCACCTTCCAAGTTGCCCAGTCCTCTGTGTGCCCAGGGGGGGAGTCTCTCATTTGGTATCAGCCATTGGTTGAGGTTCTGGGTTTGAGCCTGCCACTTTTGGACTCTTGCTTGCTGAGGTGTCCCAGCGAGTGTCTCTGTAGATCTTAGAAAACTATTTCTAGATTTAAGTCATTGACGTGCTGGCTGATACCCAAACAGAGGATGAGCTGGAGATGTCTCTGCCTAGGTCCTTTCACTATTGGCTGCTACTTCCCGGCGGATGTCAGGTGGTGCAATACCGGCTAAGCAGTGTAATTTCTCCAGTGGTGTAAGGCGCAGACACCCCGTGATAATGCGGCATGTCTCATTAAGAGCCACATCCACTCTTTTAGTGTGGTGAGATGTGTTCCACACTGGGCATGCATACTCAGCAGCAGAGTAGCACAGCGCAAGGGCGGATGTCTTCACTGTGTCTGGTTGTGATCCCCAGGTTGTGCCAGCTTTCGTATGATATGTTTCTAGCACCCACTTTTTGCTTGATGTTCAGGCAGTGCTTCTTGTAGGTAAGAGCATGATCCAGAGTGACTCCCAGGTATTTGGGTGCGCTGCAATGCTCCAGTGGGATTCCTTCCCAGGTGTTCTTGAGATGAAAGGCACATGTTTGTGTTTTAGATGGGTTGGGGATCTGCTGGTTTTCCCTGTAATAGGCAGTAAGAGCACCTAGAGCTTCGGAAAGCTTCTGTTCTACCATCTCAAAGCTCCCTGCTTAAGCGGTAATGGCACGATCATCACCATAAATGAAACTCTCTGTCCCTTCTGGTAGTGGCTGGTCATTTGTGTAGATGTTGAACATGGATGGAGCAAGCACGCTCGTTCTTCTGTTTCCGCCATCTGCTTCTTTGGCCTTGGAACTCAACAAAAAAGCTCCTGTTTTGTAGCAGGTTTCCTATGAGACGGGTGAGATGGTAGTCCTTTGTGATATTATACATTTTCCTCAGGAGAAGGCAGTGGTTCACAGTATCATAGGCTGCTGACAGGTCTATGAAGACTGCTCCTGTGATGTGCTGCCTTTCAAAGCCATCTTCTATGTGCTGAGTCAGGTTCAGCACTTGCGATGTGCAGCTCTTGCCTTTCCTGAAGCCAGCTTGCTGTGGGATCAGACAGGGGTCTATTTTTTTCCGTAATTCTATGCAAAATAAGTCTCCCCAGAACTTTGTAGAGGTGGCACAACAGGGAGATTGGTCTGTAGCTTAAATCAAATCAAATTGTAATAAAACAAAATTCTTGAGTAAAATATGATCACAGAAGAAATTAAGAGAGATTTGGGCGGGGGGGGGGGGAGAAATTCATCTCTTCTGGGTTGCATAATAAAATGTTATCATCATCATCATGACCATTATTAGCCCATGTCTTCTCACACCTCAAAGTGGAATGCAACATAGTTAAAACATACAGATATAATACTACTGCACTGCCAAGGCTTTTATTCCTCTCTTTTGAATATGTTTTAATCAGCTTTAAGGGTTTTAACTGTTGATTTTTAATGAATACTATTGGTGCTTTATTGTATTATAATGTTTGTTGTTTTTTTTTTTTTTTTGGATTTTAAATTGTATTGGAATGCTTTTAGTGTAAGCTGCTTCTTTTTTTTCAAGTCTTCTTTCTGGAGAGAAAAAGTGGGGTATAACCCAACATAATAATAGTAAGAGGTTTCTAGATTATTTTTTGGACAGGCAAAAAAAATCCAGAATAAAACTTTAAAATAATACACAATGATAAGGGAGGTCTAGCTAATGTTAAATTGATATTATGGGCCCTGATGTTTTTATGGCTGAAAGAACATATATTGTTTATATAGATGAGAAGCTCTTGGAAGGTCATGATTTAATGGCTATGGAGCCTATTCTTGATCTGCATGTTCTCCCACAGTGAGGACATCAGCTTCCAGGTGGAAGGTGGTCCCAGTCAGGGTTGACTTGACGTGCTTCCTCTTGGCACATTTTTCCCTTTCACCCTCCATTTGTGCCTCTTTGAATATACCTTTGCTGTAAAGATAAGAGACACCAAGAGGCACAGAAAGGTCCTTCGCGACAACATTCAGGGCATCACCAAGCCCGCCATTTGCTACCTCACTTGTTGTGAAGGTATCAAGCACCTCAGGGCTGACCTATGAGGAAATAAAAATTACCATGTGTGCAAGAACTAAAGTTAAGCCAGTTCAGTTTTAACAGGAGCAGAATTCAAAACGATCTTGACAGATTAGAGAGATGGGCCAAAACTAACAAAATGAAGTTCAACAGTGACAAATGCAAGATACTCCACTTTGGCAGAAAAAATGAAATGCAAAGATAAAGAATGGGGGACGATGCCTGGCTCAAGAGCAGTACGTGTGAAAAAGATCTTGGAGTCCTCGTGGACAACAAGTTAAACATGAGCCAACAATGTGATGTGGCGGCAAAAAAAGCCAATAGGATTTTGGCTTGCATCAATAGGAGCATAGTGTCTAGATCTAAGGAAGTAATGCTACCCCTCTATTCTGCTTTGGTTAGACCACATCTGGAATATTGTGTCCAATTCTGGGCACCACAATTCAAGAGAGATATTGACAAGCTGGAATGTGTCCAGAGGAGGGCGACTAAAATGATCAAGGGTCTGGAGAACAAGCCCTATGAGGAGCGGCTTAAGGAGCTGGGCATGTTTAGCCTGAAGAAGAGAAGGCTGAGAGGAGATATGATAGCCATGTATAAATATGTGAGATGAAGCCACAGGGAGGAGGGAGCAAGCTTGTTTTCTGCTTCCTTGGAGACTAGAACGCGGAACAGTGGCTTTAAACTACAAGAGAGGAGATTCCATCTGAACATTAGGAAGAACTTCCTGACTGTGAGAGCCGTTCAGCAGTGGAACTCTCTGCCCCGGAGTGTGGTGGAGGCTCCTTCTTTGGAAGCTTTTAAGCAGAGGCTGGATGGCCATTTGTCAGGGGTGATTTGAATGCAATATTCCTGCTTCTTGGCAGGGGGTTGGACTGGATGGCCCATGAGGTCTCTTTCAACTCTTTGATTCTATGATTCTATGAAGGCAAACATTCAATGCCTCAATAAAACAGACAAATGTTAATGAGTAATCCAAAATAAACCCACATGTGAAAATATCAGAACCTAACATCAATAAATTAAACAAAACATATTCAAACAAATTTATATAATGACTGAAAACCTATATATATTGTCAGTGTCATCAAGCCGCTAAAGAGGCTAAGGGTAGGATTCAGAAGTGCCATTTCTGTTGTAAAAATGGGGCAGAGAAACTTCAGTGTATGAATGGGAAAGGGCCCTTCCACACAGCCCTATATCCTAGAATATCAAGGCAGAAAATCCCAGAGATAACCCATTTCAAGGCAGATATTGTGTCCAGAGGAGGGCGACTAAAATGATCAAGGTTCTGGAGAACAAGCCCTATGAGGAGCGGCTTAAGGAGCTGGGCATGTTTAGCCTGAAGAAGAGAAGGCTGAGAGGAGATATGATAGCCATGTATAAATATGTGAGAGGAAGCCACAGGGAGGAGGGAGCAAGCTTGTTTTCTGCTTCCTTGGAGACTAGGACGCGGAACAATGGCTTCAAACTACAAGAGAGGAGATTCCATCTGAACATGAGGAAGAACTTCCTGACTGTGAGAGCCGTTCAGCAGTGGAACTCTCTGCCCCGGAGTGTGGTGGAGGCTCCTTCTTTGGAAGCTTTTAAACAGAGGCTGAATGGCCATCTGTCAGGGGTGATTTGAATGCAATATTCCTGCTTCTTGGCAGAATGGGGTTGGACTGGATGGCCCATGAGGTCTCTTCCAACTCTTTGATTCTATGATTCTATGTGTGACTTTCTGCCTTGGTATTCTGGAACATAAGGTTGTGTGGAAGGGCCCACAGATTCCACCCCATTCTGCTGTCTCATCTTCTCTGTAATTCAGTGAATCTGTATGCGTTCCACATTTTGTGTAGAAAGAAAATTCATGGACAGCTTGCTACTTGTGTTTAGCTCCCTTTGGAAAAGAAGTCATGAGATTTGTTGTATTTCCTGCATTTTTAAAACATTAGATTTATTTACAAACATGCAAAGAGAGCATAAATGGAGGGAACCATCATATACAGTTCAACCAGGCAGCAGATTTGTTCACCATTGCTCATTCTGTCCCAGAAAGAGCAGTTTCTTCAAACAAATATGGATATAATTTATCAGTCTCAGATAGCTCCCACATTCCACATGTTCCAGAGCACTCTTTGTATCAAAACCATCTGGTAACAATTAGTGCACATAACGATGCATTCCTAGGGCTATCCCAGCTAATTAATACGCTGCCTTCCAGATAAAACATTGTGTAGTGATTAAAATATTGGAAAACACCTCTGGAGAAAAGGGTGTAAATTCTCTCTCTGCCATTAAATCAACTGGCCAACTTTGAGCTAGTTCCTACTCTCACAGCCTCGGGGAAAACCCATCATAGTGTCTATTTAGGGGTCATTATAAGCCAGAAACCTTCTAATCCAAGTGAAAGAAGAAAGCGCAAAAGCTGGGTTGCAGTTAAACATTTAAAAAAACCAAGATTATGGCAACAAGAATGATTGACAACTGGGAAATAGAGGGAGAAAACATGGAGGCAGTGATAGACTTTGTATTTCTAGATGCAAAGATCACTGCACATGAAGACTACAGCCAGGAAATCAGGAGATGCTTACTTCTTGAGAGGAGAGCAATGTCCAGTCTCGATAAAATAGTGAAGAGTAGACACATCACACGGACAATGAAGATCCGCATAGTTAAATCAATGGTATTCCCCATAGTCACCTACGGATGTGAGAGCTGGACCATAGGGAAGGCTGAGTGAAGGAAGATGGATGCTTTTGAACTGTGGTGCTGGAGGAAAGTTCTGAGAGTGCCTTGGACCATGAGAAGATCCAACCGATCCATACTTCAAGAAATAAAGACCGACTGCTCATTGGAGGGAAGAATATTAGAGGCAAAGATGAAGTACTTTGGCCACATAATGAGAAGACAGGAAAGCTTAGAGAAGACAATGATGCTGGGGAAAATTGAAGGAAAAGGGAAGAGGGGCCGACCAAGGGTGAGATAGATGGATGGGATCCTTGAAGTGATTGAATTGACCTTGAAGAAGCTGGGGGTGGAGACAACTGACAGGGAGCTCTGGCGTGGGCTGGTCCATGAGGTCACGAAGAGTCGGAAATGACTGAACAAATGAACAACAACAAAATAAGCCAGAAATAACTTGTATGCACACAACAACAACAGCAAACCCAACACAACAGAGGATTGGATGTGATTCTTAATTTTCTCATTTTACAGCCCTTAGCTATTCAGCTTCAAAAAACAATTTTAGCTCTGTTGCCATCACGAACCTTCACCATCACCCCATTCATTAATAGCATTATAGTAACAGTTCTTTAAAAGCAACTCTTTCATTTCATGTTTCTCAACAGTAACAGACTGGCTATTTTGTTCTTTTTAGTTACACAGTCACAACACTTCCAACAAAGCACAAGGCACATCATGAAACTGTGTCAGGACCATATGATATTCTTCTTCCACTATTTAGCATAGACATATCCCTGTAACCAGAAAATTAACTGCAAGTTATGGTTTTGCCGCAAAAGGAATTAAGTGAAAGCCCAATGAAACATAACTGTTATTTACATTATTGAGGAGGTAACTACTTAAAATTAATCTGGTTTTTTGGGGACTAATTACTTCCAAGTAGGGCTGGGCAACCACGGAAAAATTTGTTTCTAAACTCGATTCGTTTTTAGGGGGTTTTTGCGTTTCATTTTTTTAAAGAATTCCGAAATTTTTCTTTAAAAAAGTTCAAAATTTACGAAATTTCGGAAATTACGAAACAATTACGAATCGATTACGAATCGATTCGTTAATGGCGGACGCAACCGCGCAATACGCTAAAAAAACCTCCAAATGGGACAGGGGGAACTTCTGAAGCTTCCCTCTCCCTCTGTTGTTGACTGTTGGTGTGATAATTATTTTTTTTTCACTAATAAAACAAACAACAACTATAAAACTTGCACCAGACATGCGGAAATAATAACGAAACGATTTTGAAACAATTACGAAACGAATTGAAAAATTCGTTTCGATTTTTAGTTGCTCCTGAATGGTTCAATATCGCTTCGTTATCAAAAAAAATAACGAATTAATAACGAATTACGAAATTAACAAACGAAACCGCCCAGCCCTACTTCCAAGTTATGAACCTGCCTGTGGAAAGGGAAAACAGCAAAACTTCCCCTTGTTCTAGGCAGCCACTATTAGAGTAGCCAGTTACAAAAGAGAACTTGTTTTGCTGACCTTCACTCCCTGTTAAAATTGCAGGGAGCTCTTCTTTTCCATGTGGTCATCCTCGAAAGAAAGGATTCATTCTATGAGCTAGTTTAGCCAGGGTCTCTCAGGCAGCCAGAGCAGCAGGAATAAACAAGATCAGCCATTTCAGACAGTGAAAATGCCTAGGCCAGTCAGTCCTGGCTTCATCCTATTGAATATAGACATCTGTTTTGTTTGTTTGTTTGTTTGTAACTGTGAAACCAATATTTTTAAGGCTGTCGTCCCAGCTTGGTGCAGGGATTTGAGTACTGATTATGGAAACATTGGGCAAGTCACACTAACTCATTCTCAGAGGGAGCCAAAGGCAAACCCCTCTAAGCAAATCTTGCCAATAAAACTCCATGATAGCTTTGCTTTTGGATCACCATACGTTGAAGCAACTTGAAGACATACAGCAACAAAGGCCTGTGGAATTTTAACTGGTACGAAATCTTACAAAACTCTGTGAGGCTTCCTTCTGAATACAAGATTGTACAAGATTGCACTTGAAATTACAGAGAAGGCATTTTAGTTATGTAGTACATAAGATTATTTCAATTCGTTGCCCTGTCATTGCTTACAAGAACTAGGAAACATTGAAATGCATTTATTGCATCATGTTTATTTGCGGTCTTTCCCTCACCTCCATGGTTACATCATTATTTTGATTTCCAGTGTCCTTTGATTCATATTTTGAGTCTACAATTGAAGTCAGCCTCATGAGTCATTGGTATTACTCAGCTGATGTCAGCTAGACATCGGCTGTTCTTTCAGGAATAATTTGCTAGACAAGACATGTCCCCAGACTACCAATTCATGGTCTCCTTTCAAACCCAACACTTGGAGATATGAGCAAGAAGACCACAGGTTTCACTACAAGAAGACCACAGGTTTCACAGGTTTTTACTACAAAGCAGTAGTGGTAAAAGCAATATAGACACTGGAATTGAGTTCACTCATTACCAGAGAAGCACAAAAATACTGAGTGCTGTTTCATGAAGCTGGAAATCGATGTGAGCACATGATGGACACTGAGGAAATCAATCCTGAAGCTCTTTAATTTCCCTGATTATGGTATTTGTCACCCCATAACTTTTTCTGTCCTCTACATCTTTTTCTGTCCTTCAGTTTCACTGACCTGACTTCCTTAACCTGGTACTCTAGATATTTTGGACTGCAACTCTTATAAGCTACTAGCCAGCATAGCCAGGAGAACGTAGGTGTTATAGTTCAGTATATCTAGAGGGTACTAGATTATGGAGGAAATCTGTACTAGCTATTTATTACATACTAGTTGTCCCCTGCCACACGTTGCTGTGGCCCAGTCTGTGTATATGTGTTTTGTGCGTATGTGTGTGTGTTTGCGCGCGCACACACGTGTGTGTATATATGGTTTTGTCAATGCATTGTAATGTAATTTTATACTTTTTGGCTTTTTGCGTCCCTTCTGTTGTGTTTTTCTGTGTTTTTATGAGTGATGGTCACTCGTTGGCCTGATAGATGTCTTGTGTCCAAATTTGTTGTCAATTCACCCAGTGGTTTTTGAGGTATGTTAACCCCACAAAGGTTGTTTCCACAAATGAACATTACATTTTTATTTTTATATATAAACCCAAATTTCTGTTCTATGGACATTTTAAACTGGTGTATGGCCTCTGTGGATATTAATTCATAAGATGCCCCAGATTTCTGAAAAATAATTTAGAAACCACTGAAAATGGCTCTAGTACTTTGTGGATCTCATGGCTCTTCAAATTTCCATTGTTCCCAGGATTGCCAGAGTAAAAATGGAAAAGGACTTTTGTTTTACTTAGTTTCATGACAAGCAACACCTGCTTGCATCTTCTACACAACCACTGCAGGACCTGTTTCCTTGTTATAGTTGGCATGCTAATTCCAAAAATGGCATGTTTTCCCCTCTAAACTCTAGTTTTTGAGCTACAGATGTCATCTACCAGTCACCAATTGCTTGCCCACAGAAAATCATGAAAATTATATCTAAGAAACTAGAGCTAATACAATTTATTCAATGTAATTTTCTGATTCATTGCCACTCAGGAACAGACCTAAAAACCAAAACACCAAGATTTTTTGGTTGGGCTGTGTAATTACTTAGATATACATTACAGCTTTAACATGTGATGCTAGATCCCAGAATTACTAACTTTCATGGATGCCATTGTCATGAATGACTTTTCAATGACTTTGAAGCATAGGTTCTTTCCATTGCTATTTCTAGTGTGAGTAGGTATATCGGATTATAGAAAACCTTTAGACAAAGAATGACATTGGACATATAGACATACAGATTCTATGCAACTACATTGGATTTTACAATTACATTGGTTAACAAACAAACAAAGAGGAATTACATTTTCACTCAACATTCACACCACATGTACACGCATTCATCCACATGAATCCAAAATATTACCATATCCTCAGGCCCGTAGCCAGGATTTCATTTGGGGGGGGGGCTGAATTTTTTTCAGGGGGGTTTCGGGGGGGCTGAGTTTCGGGGGGGGGCTGAGTCTGAGTGAAAGAGGGGCTAGCCTAGCAAACCTTTTGTATCGTTACCCCAATACCCCCATGCATATGGGATATATTGAGTATGGTGATCAGATCATGATATGAATAAACATAACAGTTTAAATAATGCACCATTAAGGCCTTTTCGCGAACCACCATGAAAATTTCGGGGGGGGGGGCTGAAGCCCCCCGAGCCCCCCCCCCCCCCCCCGGCTATATGCCTGCATATCTTTTTCTCCCTCCTTGGAGAAGTACCTGTTAGGCCAGACCCTGCTTCCCTGCAGCCTGCCAATGTATAGTTACATAACTCCGTGATTTCAAAATGCCAAAAAGCCAAAACTTCCTTCCCTAAGAACAAAGCCAAGGACCAGATCTCTGTTTTTCATATAGCAGAACCTGACTCCCTGCACAAAATCCAAGACTCCAAAAATGCACTTCTTCCTCTTCCCTTGAGAAAGAGGTGACCAGACTACTCCCTTGCTCCCAAAGTGACCAGACTGCTCCCTTGCAGATCTGTCACTCCACAGTGCACTCTCCTTACCATGGAGCAGAGCACAGCGGGTGAACCAGACTCCTCAGGTCGGTCACAATTTGAGCATTAGTAGACTGAGTATTTTATAGGAATATTCTGTTGATGTAGTCCCAAAGTTGTAAATTAATAATAGACAGAGCCATCCTGGTTCCATCTCAGTTTCCTGGCCAGATGTTGATCTTCTTGATTGGTGTTGATCTTATGTTGACTTCCTTTTTTAACATAAGGAATGTTGCAAACATTTCCTTAACTTGAAAGAACCATTGTCACAGTTCTTATCAATTCTCATTAGCAGGTTTTGATCACAGTTCCAGCAAGCAGGTAGGTAGTCACTGCAGGTCTTAATATTATACTGGTGTTTCCAAAATTATTAACTCCAGCCACACATCCTTCCATTCTTCCATTCATTCCCACACATCATTATTAAATTCACATTTCTCAAATCTGCAATAATATTTTCGTGACACCATTTGGACCGCAATTACACTTGAATATAGGAATATGTGATTTCAATGTACATATGTACAATGTACTGGCTCGAGAGCAGTACGTGTGAAAAAGATCTTGGAGTCCTCATGGACAACAAGTTAAACATGAGCCAACAATGTGATGTGGCGGCAAAAAAAGCCAATGGGATTTTGGCCTGCATCAATAGGAGCATAGTGTCTAGATCTAGGGAAGTAATGCTACCCCTCTATTCTGCTTTGGCTAGACCACACCTGGAATACTGTGTCCAATTCTGGGCACCACAATTCAAGAGAGATATTGACAAGCTGGAATGTGTCCAGAGGAGAGCGACTAAAATGATAAAAGGTCTGGAGAACAAGCCCTATGAGGAGCGGCTTAAGGAGCTGGGCATGTTTAGCCTGAAGAAGAGAAGGCTGAGAGGGGATATGATAGCCATGTATAAATATGTGAGAGGAAGCCACAGGGAGGAGGGAGCAAGCTTGTTTTCTGCTTCCTTGGAGACTAGGACGCGGGACAATGGCTTCAAACTACAAGAGAGGAGATTCCATCTGAACATGAGGAAGAACTTCCTGACTGTGAGAGCCGTTCAGCAGTGGAACTCTCTGCCCCGGAGTGTGGTGGAGGCTCCTTCTTTGGAAGCTTTTAAACAGAGGCTGGATGGCTATCTATCAGGGGTGATTTGAATGCAATATTCCTGCTTCTTGGCAGGGGGTTGGACTGGAAGGCCCATGAGATCTCTTCCAACTCTTTGATTCTATGATTCTAAGATAAAGAAAACATTCTGCAGATGGTGGTGCACCCATGATGATGTCTCATTCACACATTTGTCACTCCTACCTGATGATGCAAGATGATGAATATAATGTGGGAACTGGCCTAAATCTGTCAGAGATTTATTCCAAAATGGAAAGGCTGGAACCAAAAGGCATTATTGCCTTATATCTGTACATGCAATTTCCCTGATGTGCTGCTGTCTACTACATCTAATTGGGATTCCTGCAAAATAGGGATACAAAGGAGAGCAAAGAGGTTTGCTACTCTAGACAGAATTTCCCTCAGTGGTAGCCCACCTCCCTTTCCACCAGATGGTTTAGTCTAACTAAGGGAAGCTTAAACAGATGGACTCAAATCCGTCCAGTTGTCTGTGGCTAAGTGTTAACAGACTAATAGTATTCAAATCCTCTGCCGATCATGTTGCCGTCTGTGAGTTGTTTTTTGGTTTTTTTGCCAAGGAAAGGTCATTGTGTCCTGAGTGATATTTGCATGCACTCTCTCTTAATCTAATAATGGTATCATACCCCTCAGTGTACCTGGAACCAAATTGCTTGCTAAAGACTGTCTGACACACAGGGTTACCTTATTTGACTCCCACATAGTCTGCAGTGCTCACTGCTCACCATATGTTAACATTGGTTACCTGCTTCTTTCCTGCTTTTCAACAGGTATGGATGCTTTCCTCCACTACTATGCTAGCAGATGTCATCTTATGCTATTCTTGTCCCTGGATCCAGAGAGGCCAAAAGAAGCAAACTCGGAATGTCAGACAAAATGCTGGTCAGAACTGGCAGTATGGTTGCCAGACTGAAAACTAGAGGGGACTCTCATACTTTTAATGGTTATGTAGAAGAAATTTCAGCAAGTGTTGCTTGTCATATTATCAGGTGACAAGCAACCTGAAATTCCCTTCTCTATGTACCTACTAAAGGTCTTCCACCTCTAGTTTTCACTCTGTAAGTGAAACAGGTAGGTAAAGGTAAAGGTAGTCCCCTGACATTAAGTCCAGTCATGTCTGACTCTGGGGTGTGGTGATCATCTCCATTTCTAAGCCGAAGAACCAGTGTTGTCCGTAGACACCTCCAAGGTCATGTGGCCGGCATGACTGCATGGAGCGCCGTTACCTTCCCGCCGGAGCGGTACCTATTGATCTACTCACATTTGCATGTTTTCGAACTGCTAGGTTGGCAGAAGCTAGGGCTGACAGTGGAAGCTCACGCCACTCCCCGGAATCGAACCTGCAACCTTTCGATCAACAAGCTTAGCAGCTCAGTGCTTTAACCCACTGCGCCACCGGGGGCTCCGAAACAGGTAGTATCTAGATAATATCTAATATCAGAGTCCTCTTGAAATTTTGTGTCTAATTACTCTCCTCCTATTTGTCTCACAATCTATGCATTTCAGAAATATTATGGATGTGGGAAAAGATATTATCTAGAAACAGGTAGTATCTAGATAATATCTTTTCCCACATCCATAATATTTCTGAAATGCATAGATTTTGAGACAAATAGGAGGAGAGTAATTAGACACAAAATTTCAAGAGGACTCTGGCAATTACTTTTCTGTAACTAGCTTTTTGTGGACGGCAGACCAGCACCTTTCACAGTGGGAAAAAAGGAGGTGGGAGAACCATCACATACACTCCAAATATTTCCTTACACTTCACATAGCCTCTCTTCTTTCCAGCAAATACAATTCTAGTGCGCCATAGAATCTAATGCGCACCTTAATTTTCAAAACCCTGAAACCCCAAGAAGTATTTGCTGGTGAATGTAATGCTCAGTGCCAAATAGTGCACTCTTTATTATTTGGCCAAAAAGGTGTGCATTACAGTTGCCACCTGCTTAGAATTCTAACACAAAAATGTTAGAGCACCAAAGTTTTCAGCAACAGAAGGGAAATCCTTGGGGTGCATCTATGAATGAATCCACTTTAACTGCCTTGGTTCAATGCTATGGAATCATGGGGGCTGTAGTTTTACAAGATCTTGAGCCTTCGTAGTAGTAGTAGTAGTAATAATAATAATAATTTATTTATTATTATTATTATTAACTTTATTTGTACCCGCTAGCATCTCCCGAAAGACTCGATGCGGTTTACAAAGGCCAAGGCCTCAAAACATAGCATAACAATACACAACCTAAAGCAAATCAAAAACAGTTAAAGCAATATTAAAACAACAAGCAATAAAACAATACACCAAGACACAATAAAATTGGGCCCAGCCAGAGTAATGGGTACAGATTAAAAGTGCTGATGTGACAGGTGATATGTAGGATTATAGGCTAAGTGCAGTATGCCAGCAATCTTAATTTCTACTAAAGTGCTTCTAGGACTTGTTGTTGGAGTTTCCTATTCTGGAAAGACACATCCGAACAGCCAGGTCTTCAAGTTCTTCCTAAAGACTGCCAATGTAGGGGCCTGTCTAAGATCTTTGGGGAGGGTGTTCCAAAGTCGGGGGGCCACCACAAAAAAGGCCCTGTCTCGCGTCCCCACCAGACACACCTGCGAGGTAGGCGGAATCGCGAGCAGGGCCTCTCCGGATGAACGAAGTGAGCACGTGGGTTTGTAGACGGAGATGCAGTCACGCAGATAGGATGGTCCCAAATAATAATTTTCTTCTTATACCCCACCACCATCTCCCGAAAAGAACTCGGGCCAGCTTACATATGGGACAAAATACCCAGAAGACATAAATGCAAAACAATCCGTTAAGGCAAAAACACAATTAAAATAATAACATATAACAATCCAGATAAAAACACAATTAAATAAAACATAATATTTTATTTATCATGTCAGGAGCAACCAGACAGTTGTATTACATTTTAAACAAAACAAACAGACAGACAAATAAAACACAAAGTTTGCAAGCTTGGTAGTTGATTAAATGTCCTTTGACCAGTATCTGGCCACTTGGAGTGCCTCTGGTATTGCCGCAAGGAGGTCCTCCATTGTGCATGTGGCAGGGCTCAGGCTGCATTGCAGCAGGTGGTCAGTGGTTTGCTCCTCTCCGCACTTGCATGTCGTGGATTCCACTTTGTAGCCCCATTTAAGATTGGCTCTGCATCTCGTGGTGCCAGAGCGCAGTCTGTTCAGCGCCTTAACATAAGAATGAAAAGCAGCGGTTCTCAACCTGGGGGTCGCGACCCCCAAGGGGGTCGCTGGGCCATTTCCGGGGGTCGCAAAGCCGCCGCGGTTGGCCCCGCCCCCCCCCCAAATGGCAGCCGGCTACTGTGTGCGCCAAACAGCCACGGTCATGGATGAGGCCTTCCCCGCTCGCCTCCCGCGCCCGCCGGCTTCGGAGGACGCGAGGGGCGACTGGGAGGCCCCCTCCATGGCTGCAGCCATGGATGAGGCCTTCCCCGCTCGCCTCCCGCGCCCGCCGGCTTCGGAGGACGCGAAGGCGACTGGGAGGCCCCCTCCATGGCTGCAGCCATGGATGAGGCCTTCCCCGCTCGCCTCCCGCGCCCGCCGGCTTCGGAGGACGCGAAGGCGACTAGGAGGCCCCCTCCATGGCTGCAGCCATGGATGAGGCCTTCCCCGCTCGCCTCCCGCGCCCGCCGGCTTCGGAGGACGCGAAGGCGACTGGGAGGCCCCCTCCATGGCTGCAGCCATGGATGAGGCCTTCCCCGCTCGCCTCCCGCGCCCGCCGGCTTCGGAGGATGCGAGGAGCGACTGGGAGGCCCCCTCCATGGCTGCAGCCATGGATGAGGCCTTCCCCGCTCGCCTCCCGCGCCCGCCAGCTTCGGAGGACGCGAAGGCGACTGGGAGGCCCCCTCCATGGCTGCAGCCATGGATGAGGCCTTCCCCGCTCGCCTCCCGCGCCCGCCGGCTTCGGAGGACGCGAAGGCGACTGGGAGGCCCCCTCCATGGCTGCAGCCATGGATGAGGCCTTCCCCGCTCGCCTCCCGCGCCCGCCGGCTTCGGAGGATGCGAAGGCGACTGGGAGGCCCCCTCCATGGCTGCAGCCATGGATGAGGCCGTCCCCGCTCGCCTCCCGCGCCCGCCGGCTTCGGAGGATGCGAGGAGCGACTGGGAGGCCCCCTCCATGGCTGCAGCCATGGATGAGGCCTTCCCCGCTCGCCTCCCGCGCCCGCCAGCTTCGGAGGACGCGAAGGCGACTGGGAGGCCCCCTCCATGGCTGCAGCCATGGATGAGGCCTTCCCCGCTCGCCTCCCGCGCCCGCCGGCTTCGGAGGACGCGAAGGCGACTGGGAGGCCCCCTCCATGGCTGCAGCCATGGATGAGGCCTTCCCCGCTCGCCTCCCGCGCCCGCCGGCTTCGGAGGACGCGAAGGCGACTGGGAGGCCCCCTCCATGGCTGCAGCCATGGATGAGGCCTTCCCCGCTCGCCTCCCGCGCCCGCCGGCTTCGGAGGACGCGAAGGCGACTGGGAGGCCCCCTCCATGGCTGCAGCCATGGATGAGGCCTTCCCCGCTCGCCTCCCGCGCCCGCCGGCTTCGGAGGACGCGAAGGCGACTGGGAGGCCCCCTCCATGGCTGCAGCCATGGATGAGGCCATCCCCGCTCGCCTCCCGCGCCCGCCGGCTTCGGAGGATGCGAGGAGCGACTGGGGGGCCCCCTCCATGGCTGCAGCCATAAAGGAGGCCTTCCCCGCTCGCCCCCCCGCGCCCTCCAGCTTCGGAGGACGCGAGGGGCGACTGGGAGGCCCCCTCCATGGCTGCAGCCATGGATGAGGCCTTCCCCGCCCGCCTCCCGCGCCCGCCGGCTTCGGAGGACGCGAGGGGCGACTGGGAGGCCCCCTCCATGGCTGCAGCCATGGAAGAGGCCTTCCCCGCTCGCCTCCCGCGCCCGCCGGCTTCGGAGGACGCGAGGGGCGACTGGGAGGCCCCTCCATGGCTGCAGCCATGGATGAGGCCTTCCCCGCTCGCCTCCCGCGCCCGCCGGCTTCGGAGGACGCGAAGGCGACTGGGAGGCCCCCTCCATGGCTGCAGCCATGGATGAGGCCTTCCCCGCTCGCCTCCCGCGCCCGCCGGCTTCGGAGGACGCGAAGGCGACTGGGAGGCCCCCTCCATGGCTGCAGCCATGGATGAGGCCATCCCCGCTCGCCTCCCGCGCCCGCCGGCTTCGGAGGATGCGAGGAGCGACTGGGGGGCCCCCTCCATGGCTGCAGCCATAAAGGAGGCCTTCCCCGCTCGCCCCCCCGCGCCCTCCAGCTTCGGAGGACGCGAGGGGCGACTGGGAGGCCCCCTCCATGGCTGCAGCCATGGATGAGGCCTTCCCCGCCCGCCTCCCGCGCCCGCCGGCTTCGGAGGACGCGAGGGGCGACTGGGAGGCCCCCTCCATGGCTGCAGCCATGGATGAGGCCTTCCCCGCTCGCCTCCCGCGCCCGCCGGCTTCGGAGGACGCGAGGGGCGACTGGGAGGCCCCCTCCATGGCTGCAGCCATGGAAGAGGCCTTCCCCGCTCGCCTCCCGCGCCCGCCGGCTTCGGAGGACGCGAGGGGCGACTGGGAGGCCCCTCCATGGCTGCAGCCATGGATGAGGCCTTCCCCGCTCGCCTCCCGCGCCCGCCGGCTTCGGAGGACGCGAGGGGCGACTGGGAGGCCCCCTCCATGGCTGCAGCCATGGATGAGGCCTTCCCCGCTCGCCTCCCGCGCACGCCGGCTTCGGAGGACGCGAGGGGCGACTGGGAGGCCCCCTCCATGGCTGCAGCCATGAATGAGGCCTTCCCCGCTCGCCTCCCGCGCCCGCTGGCTTCGGAGGACGCGAAGGCGACTGGGAGGCCCCCTCCATGGCTGCAGCCATGAAGGAGGCCTTCCCCGCTCGCCTCCCGCGCCCGCCGGCTTCGGAGGACGCGAAGGCGACTGGGAGGCCCCTCCATGGCTGCAGCCATGAATGAGGCCTTCCCCGCTCGCCTCCCGCGCCCGCCGGCTTCGGAGGACGCGAAGGCGACTGGGAGGCCCCTCCATGGCTGCAGCCATGGATGAGGCCTTCCCCGCTCGCCTCCCGCGCCCGCTGGCTTCAGAGGACGCGAAGGCGACTGGGAGGCCCCCTCCAAGGCTGCAGCCATGGATGAGGCCTTCCCCGCTCGCCTCCCGCGCCCGCTAGCTTCAGAGGACGCGAAGGCGACTGGGAGGCCCCCTCCAAGGCTGCAGCCATGGATGAGGCCTTCCCCGCTCGCCTCCCGCGCACGCCGGCTTCGGAGGACGCGAGGGGCGACTGGGAGGCCCCCTCCATGGCTGCAGCCATGAATGAGGCCTTCCCCGCTCGCCTCCCGCGCCCGCTGGCTTCGGAGGACGCGAAGGCGACTGGGAGGCCCCCTCCATGGCTGCAGCCATGGATGAGGCCTTCCCCGCTCGCCTCCCGCGCACGCCGGCTTCGGAGGACGCGAGGGGCGACTGGGAGGCCCCCTCCATGGCTGCAGCCATGAAGGAGGCCTTCCCCGCTCGCCTCCCGCGCCCGCCGGCTTCGGAGGACGCGAGGGGCGACTGGGAGGCCCCCTCCATGGCTGCAGCCATGGAAGAGGCCTCCCCCGCTCGCCTCCCGCGCCCGCCGGCTTCGGAGGACGCGAGGGGCGACTGGGGGGCCCCCTCCATGGCTGCAGCCATGGATGAGGCCTTCCCCGCTCGCCTCCCGCGCCCGCCGGCTTCGGAGGACGCGAGGGGCGACTGGGAGGCCCCCTCCATGGCTGCAGCCATGGATGAGGCCTTCCCCGCTCGCCTCCCGCGCCCGCCGGCTTCGGAGGACGCGAGGGGCGACTGGGAGGCCCCCTCCATGGCTGCAGCCATGAATGAGGCCTTCCCCGCTCGCCTCCCGTGCCCGCCGGCTTCGGAGGACGCGAGGGGCGACTGGGGGGCCCCCTCCATGGCTGCAGCCATGGATGAGGCCTTCCCCGCTCGCCTCCCGTGCCCGCCGGCTTCGGAGGACGCGAGGGGCGACTGGGAGGCCCCCTCCATGGCTGCAGCCATGAATGAGGCCTTCCCCGCTCGCCTCCCGCGCCCGCCGGCTTCGGAGGACGCGAGGGGCGACTGGGGGGCCCCCTCCATGGCTGCAGCCATGGATGAGGCCTTCCCCGCTCGCCTCCCGCGCCCGCCGGCTTCGGAGGACGCGAGGGGCGACTGGGGGGCCCCCTCCATGGCTGCAGCCATGGATGAGGCCTTCCCCGCTCGCCTCCCGCGCCCGCCGGCTTCGGAGGACGCGAGGGGCGACTGGGAGGCCCCCTCCATGGCTGCAGCCATGGATGAGGCCTTCCCCGCTCGCCTCCCGCGCCCGCCGGCTTCGGAGGACGCGAGGGGCGACTGGGAGGCCCCCTCCATGGCTGCAGCCATGAATGAGGCCTTCCCCGCTCGCCTCCCGTGCCCGCCGGCTTCGGAGGACGCGAGGGGCGACTGGGGGGCCCCCTCCATGGCTGCAGCCATGGATGAGGCCTTCCCCGCTCGCCTCCCGCGCCCGCCGGCTTCGGAGGACGCGAGGGGCGACTGGGGGGCCCCCTCCATGGCTGCAGCCATGGATGAGGCCTTCCCCGCTCGCCTCCCGCGCCCGCCGGCTTCGGAGGACGCGAGGGGCGACTGGGAGGCCCCCTCCATGGCTGCAGCCATGGATGAGGCCTTCCCCGCTCGCCTCCCGCGCCCGCCGGCTTCGGAGGACGCGAGGGGCGACTGGGAGGCCCCCTCCATGGCTGCAGCCATGAATGAGGCCTTCCCCGCTCGCCTCCCGTGCCCGCCGGCTTCGGAGGACGCGAGGGGCGACTGGGGGGCCCCCTCCATGGCTGCAGCCATGGATGAGGCCTTCCCCGCTCGCCTCCCGTGCCCGCCGGCTTCGGAGGACGCGAGGGGCGACTGGGAGGCCCCCTCCATGGCTGCAGCCATGGATGAGGCCTTCCCCGCTCGCCTCCCGTGCCCGCCGGCTTCGGAGGACGCGAGGGGCGACTGGGGGGCCCCCTCCATGGCTGCAGCCATGGATGAGGCCTTCCCCGCTTGCCTCCCGCGCACGCCGGCTTCGGAGGACGCGAGGGGCGACTGGGAGGCCCCCTCCATGGCTGCAGCCATGAAGGAGGCCTTCCCCGCTCGCCTCCCGCACCCGCCGGCTTCGGAGGACGCGAAGGCGACTGGGAGGCCCCCTCCATGGCTGCAGCCATGGAAGAGGCCTCCCCCGCTCGCCTCCCGCGCCCGCCGGCTTCGGAGGACGCGAGGGGCGACTGGGGGGCCCCCTCCATGGCTGCAGCCATGGATGAGGCCTTCCCCGCTCGCCTCCCGCGCCCGCCGGCTTCGGAGGACGCGAGGGGCGACTGGGAGGCCCCCTCCATGGCTGCAGCCATGGATGAGGCCTTCCCCGCTCGCCTCCCGCGCCCGCCGGCTTCGGAGGACGCGAGGGGCGACTGGGAGGCCCCCTCCATGGCTGCAGCCATGAATGAGGCCTTCCCCGCTCGCCTCCCGTGCCCGCCGGCTTCGGAGGACGCGAGGGGCGACTGGGGGGCCCCCTCCATGGCTGCAGCCATGGATGAGGCCTTCCCCGCTCGCCTCCCGTGCCCGCCGGCTTCGGAGGACGCGAGGGGCGACTGGGAGGCCCCCTCCATGGCTGCAGCCATGAATGAGGCCTTCCCCGCTCGCCTCCCGCGCCCGCCGGCTTCGGAGGACGCGAGGGGCGACTGGGGGGCCCCCTCCATGGCTGCAGCCATGGATGAGGCCTTCCCCGCTCGCCTCCCGCGCCCGCCGGCTTCGGAGGACGCGAGGGGCGACTGGGGGGCCCCCTCCATGGCTGCAGCCATGGATGAGGCCTTCCCCGCTCGCCTCCCGCGCCCGCCGGCTTCGGAGGACGCGAGGGGCGACTGGGAGGCCCCCTCCATGGCTGCAGCCATGAATGAGGCCTTCCCCGCTCGCCTCCCGTGCCCGCCGGCTTCGGAGGACGCGAGGGGCGACTGGGGGGCCCCCTCCATGGCTGCAGCCATGGATGAGGCCTTCCCCGCTCGCCTCCCGCGCCCGCCGGCTTCGGAGGACGCGAGGGGCGACTGGGAGGCCCCCTCCATGGCTGCAGCCATGAATGAGGCCTTCCCCGCTCGCCTCCCGCGCCCGCCGGCTTCGGAGGACGCGAGGGGCGACTGGGGGGCCCCCTCCATGGCTGCAGCCATGGATGAGGCCTTCCCCGCTCGCCTCCCGCGCCCGCCGGCTTCGGAGGACGCGAGGGGCGACTGGGGGGCCCCCTCCATGTCTGCAGCCATGGATGAGGCCTTCCCCGCTCGCCTCCCGCGCCCGCCGGCTTCGGAGGACGCGAGGGGCGACTGGGGGGCCCCCTCCATGGCTGCAGCCATGGATGAGGCCTTCCCCGCTCGCCTCCCGCGCCCGCCGGCTTCGGAGGACGCGAGGGGCGACTGGGAGGCCCCCTCCATGGCTGCAGCCATGGATGAGGCCTTCCCCGCTCGCCTCCCGCGCCCGCCGGCTTCGGAGGACGCGAGGGGCGACTGGGAGGCCCCCTCCATGGCTGCAGCCATGAATGAGGCCTTCCCCGCTCGCCTCCCGTGCCCGCCGGCTTCGGAGGACGCGAGGGGCGACTGGGGGGCCCCCTCCATGGCTGCAGCCATGGATGAGGCCTTCCCCGCTCGCCTCCCGCGCCCGCCGGCTTCGGAGGACGCGAGGGGCGACTGGGGGGCCCCCTCCATGGCTGCAGCCATGGATGAGGCCTTCCCCGCTCGCCTCCCGCGCCCGCCGGCTTCGGAGGACGCGAGGGGCGACTGGGAGGCCCCCTCCATGGCTGCAGCCATGGATGAGGCCTTCCCCGCTCGCCTCCCGCGCCCGCCGGCTTCGGAGGACGCGAGGGGCGACTGGGAGGCCCCCTCCATGGCTGCAGCCATGAATGAGGCCTTCCCCGCTCGCCTCCCGTGCCCGCCGGCTTCGGAGGACGCGAGGGGCGACTGGGGGGCCCCCTCCATGGCTGCAGCCATGGATGAGGCCTTCCCCGCTCGCCTCCCGTGCCCGCCGGCTTCGGAGGACGCGAGGGGCGACTGGGAGGCCCCCTCCATGGCTGCAGCCATGGATGAGGCCTTCCCCGCTCGCCTCCCGTGCCCGCCGGCTTCGGAGGACGCGAGGGGCGACTGGGGGGCCCCCTCCATGGCTGCAGCCATGGATGAGGCCTTCCCCGCTCGCCTCCCGCGCACGCCGGCTTCGGAGGACGCGAGGGGCGACTGGGAGGCCCCCTCCATGGCTGCAGCCATGAAGGAGGCCTTCCCCGCTCGCCTCCCGCGCCCGCCGGCTTCGGAGGACGCGAAGGCGACTGGGAGGCCCCCTCCATGGCTGCAGCCATGGAAGAGGCCTCCCCCGCTCGCCTCCCGCGCCCGCCGGCTTCGGAGGACGCGAGGGGCGACTGGGGGGCCCCCTCCATGGCTGCAGCCATGGATGAGGCCTTCCCCGCTCGCCTCCCGCGCCCGCCGGCTTCGGAGGACGCGAGGGGCGACTGGGAGGCCCCCTCCATGGCTGCAGCCATGGATGAGGCCTTCCCCGCTCGCCTCCCGCGCCCGCCGGCTTCGGAGGACGCGAGGGGCGACTGGGAGGCCCCCTCCATGGCTGCAGCCATGAATGAGGCCTTCCCCGCTCGCCTCCCGTGCCCGCCGGCTTCGGAGGACGCGAGGGGCGACTGGGGGGCCCCCTCCATGGCTGCAGCCATGGATGAGGCCTTCCCCGCTCGCCTCCCGTGCCCGCCGGCTTCGGAGGACGCGAGGGGCGACTGGGAGGCCCCCTCCATGGCTGCAGCCATGAATGAGGCCTTCCCCGCTCGCCTCCCGCGCCCGCCGGCTTCGGAGGACGCGAGGGGCGACTGGGGGGCCCCCTCCATGGCTGCAGCCATGGATGAGGCCTTCCCCGCTCGCCTCCCGCGCCCGCCGGCTTCGGAGGACGCGAGGGGCGACTGGGGGGCCCCCTCCATGGCTGCAGCCATGGATGAGGCCTTCCCCGCTCGCCTCCCGCGCCCGCCGGCTTCGGAGGACGCGAGGGGCGACTGGGAGGCCCCCTCCATGGCTGCAGCCATGGATGAGGCCTTCCCCGCTCGCCTCCCGCGCCCGCCGGCTTCGGAGGACGCGAGGGGCGACTGGGAGGCCCCCTCCATGGCTGCAGCCATGAATGAGGCCTTCCCCGCTCGCCTCCCGTGCCCGCCGGCTTCGGAGGACGCGAGGGGCGACTGGGGGGCCCCCTCCATGGCTGCAGCCATGGATGAGGCCTTCCCCGCTCGCCTCCCGCGCCCGCCGGCTTCGGAGGACGCGAGGGGCGACTGGGAGGCCCCCTCCATGGCTGCAGCCATGAATGAGGCCTTCCCCGCTCGCCTCCCGTGCCCGCCGGCTTCGGAGGACGCGAGGGGCGACTGGGGGGCCCCCTCCATGGCTGCAGCCATGGATGAGGCCTTCCCCGCTCGCCTCCCGCGCCCGCCGGCTTCGGAGGACGCGAGGGGCGACTGGGGGGCCCCCTCCATGGCTGCAGCCATGGATGAGGCCTTCCCCGCTCGCCTCCCGCGCCCGCCGGCTTCGGAGGACGCGAGGGGCGACTGGGAGGCCCCCTCCATGGCTGCAGCCATGGATGAGGCCTTCCCCGCTCGCCTCCCACGCCCGCCGGCTTCGGAGGACGCGAGGGGCGACTGGGGGGCCCCCTCCATGGCTGCAGCCATGGATGAGGCCTTCCCCGCTCGCCTCCCGCGCCCGCCGGCTTCGGAGGACGCGAGGGGCGACTGGGAGGCCCCCTCCATGGCTGCAGCCATGGATGAGGCCTTCCCCGCTCGCCTCCCGCGCCCGCCGGCTTCGGAGGACGCGAGGGGCGACTGGGAGGCCCCCTCCATGGCTGCAGCCATGAAGGAGGCCTTCCCCGCTCGCCTCCCGCGCCCGCCGGCTTCGGAGGACGCGAGGGGCGACTGGGAGGCCCCCTCCATGGCTGCAGCCATGGATGAGGCCTTCCCCGCTCGCCTCCCGCGCCCGCCGGCTTCGGAGGACGCGAGGGGCGACTGGGAGGCCCCCTCCATGGCTGCAGCCATGGATGAGGCCTTCCCCGCTCGCCTCCCGCGCCCGCCGGCTTCGGAGGACGCGAGGGGCGACTGGGGGCCCCCTCCATGGCTGCAGCCATGGATGAGGCCTTCCCCGCTCGCCTCCCGCGCCCGCCGGCTTCGGAGGACGCGAGGGGCGACTGGGGGGCCCCCTCCATGGCTGCAGCCATGAAGGAGGCCTTCCCCGCTCGCCTCCCGCGCCCGCCGGCTTCGGAGGACGCGAGGGGCGACTGGGAGGCCCCCTCCATGGCTGCAGCCATGGATGAGGCCTTCCCCGCTCGCCTCCCGCGCCCGCCGGCTTCGGAGGACGCGAGGGGCGACTGGGAGGCCCCCTCCATGGCTGCAGCATGGATGAGGCCTTCCCCGCTCGCCTCCCGCGCCCGCCGGCTTCGGAGGACGCGAGGGGCGACTGGGGGGCCCCCTCCATGGCTGCAGCCATGGATGAGGCCTTCCCCGCTCGCCTCCCGCGCCCGCCGGCTTCGGAGGACGCGAGGGGCGACTGGGGGGCCCCCTCCATGGCTGCAGCCATGGATGAGGCTTTCCCCGCTCGCCTCCCGCGCCCGCCGGCTTCGGAGGACGCGAGGGGCGACTGGGGGGGCCCCCCTCCATGGCTGCAGCCATGGATGAGGCCTTCCCCGCTCGCCTCCCGCGCCCGCCGGCTTCGGAGGACGCGAGGGGCGACTGGGAGGCCCCCTCCATGGCTGCAGCCATGGATGAGCCTTCCCCGCTCGCCTCCCGCGCCCGCCGGCTTCGGAGGACGCGAGGGGCGACTGGGAAGCCCCCTCCATGGCTGCAGCCATGGATGAGGCCTTCCCCGCTCGCCTCCCGCGCCCGCCGGCTTCGGAGGACGCGAGGGGCGACTGGGAGGCCCCCTCCATGGCTGCAAGCCATGGATGAGGCCTTCCCCGCTCGCCTCCCGCGCCCGCCGGCTTCGGAGGACGCGAGGGGCGACTGGGGGGCCCCCTCCATGGCTGCAGCCATGGATGAGGCCTTTCCCGCTCGCCTCCCGTGCCCGCCGGCTTCGGAGGACGCGAGGGGCGACTGGGAGGCCCCCTCCATGGCTGCAGCCATGGATGAGGCCTTCCCCGCTCGCCTCCCGTGCCCGCCGGCTTCGGAGGACGCGAGGGGCGACTGGGGGGCCCCCTCCATGGCTGCAGCCATGAATGAGGCCTTCCCCGCTCGCCTCCCGTGCCCGCCGGCTTCGGAGGACGCGAGGGGCGACTGGGAGGCCCCCTCCATGGCTGCAGCCATGAATGAGGCCTTCCCCGCTCGCCTCCCGTGCCCGCCGGCTTCGGAGGACGCGAGGGGCGACTGGGAGGCCCCCTCCATGGCTGCAGCCATGGATGAGGCCTTCCCCGCTCGCCTCCCGCGCCCGCCGGCTTCGGAGGACGCGAGGGCGACTGGGAGGCCCCCTCCATGGCTGCAAGCCATGGATGAGGCCTTCCCCGCTCGCCCTCCCGCGCCCGCCGGCTTCGGAGGACGCGAGGGGCGACTGGGAGGCCCCCTCCATGGCTGCAGCCATGAATGAGGCCTTCCCCCGCTCGCCTCCCGTGCCCGCCGGCTTCGGAGACGCGAGGGGCGACTGGGGAGCCCCCTCCATGGCTGCAGCCATGGATGAGGCCTTCCCCGCTCGCCTCCCGTGGCCCGCCGGCTTCGGAGGACGCGAGGGGCGACTGGGGGGCCCCCTCCATGGCTGCAGCCATGGATGAGGCCTTCCCGCTCGCCTCCCGCGCCCGCCGGCTTCGGAGGACGCGAGGGGCGACTGGGGGGCCCCCTCCATGGCTGCAGCCATGGATGAGGCCTTCCCCGCTCGCCTCCCGCGCCCGCCGGCTTCGGAGGACGCGAGGGGCGACTGGAGGCCCCCTCCATGGCTGCAGCCATGGATGAGGCCTTCCCCGCTCGCCTCCCGCGCCCGCCGGCTTCGGAGGACGCGAGGGGCGACTGGGAGGCCCCCTCCATGGCTGCAGCCATGAATGAGGCCTTCCCCGCTCGCCTCCCGTGCCCGCCGGCCTTCGGAGGACGCGAGGGGCGACTGGGGGGCCCCCTCCATGGCTGCAGCCATGGATGAGGCCTTCCCCGCTCGCCTCCCGTGCCCGCCGGCTTCGGAGGACGCGAGGGGCGACTGGGAGGCCCCCTCCATGGCTGCAGCCATGAAGGAGGCCTTCCCCGCTCGCCTCCCGCGCCCGCCGGCTTCGGAGGACGCGAGGGGCGACTGGGAGGCCCCCTCCATGGCTGCAGCCATGGATGAGGCCTTCCCCGCTCGCCTCCCACGCCCGCCGGCTTCGGAGGACGCGAGGGGCGACTGGGAGGCCCCCTCCATGGCTGCAGCCATGGATGAGGCCTTCCCGCTTGCCTCCCGCGCCCGCCGGCTTCGGAGGACGCGAGGGGCGACTGGGAGGCCCCCTCCATGGCTGCAGCCATGGATGAGGCCTTCCCGCTCGCCTCCCGCGCCCGCCGGCTTCGGAGGACGCGAGGGGCGACTGGGGGGCCCCCTCCATGGCTGCAGCCATGGATGAAGCCTTTCCCGGTCGCCTCCCGTGCCCGCCGGCTTCGGAGGACGCGAGGGGCGACTGGGAGGCCCCCTCCATGGCTGCAGCCATGAATGAGGCCTTCCCCGCTCGCCTCCCGTGCCCGCCGGCTTCGGAGGACGCGAGGGGCGACTGGGGGGCCCCCTCCATGGCTGCAGCCATGGATGAGGCCTTCCCCCGCTCGCCTCCCGTGCCCGCCGGCTTCGGAGGACGCGAGGGGCGACTGGGAGGCCCCCTCCATGGCTGCAGCCATGGATGAGGCCTTCCCCGCTCGCCTCCCGCGCCCGCCGGCTTCGGAGGACGCGAGGGGCGACTGGGAGGCCCCCTCCATGGCTGCAGCCATGAATGAGGCCTTCCCCGCTCGCCTCCCATGCCCGCCGGCTTCGGAGGACGCGAGGGGCGACTGGGGGGCCCCCTCCATGGCTGCAGCCATGGATGAGGCCTTCCCCGCTCGCCTCCCGTGCCCGCCGGCTTCGGAGGACGCGAGGGGCGACTGGAGGCCCCCTCCATGGCTGCAGCCATGGATGAGGCCTTCCCCGCTCGCCTCCCGCGCCCGCCGGCTTCGGAGGACGCGAGGGGCGACTGGGAGGCCCCCTCCATGGCTGCAGCCATGGATGAGGCCTTCCCCGCTCGCCTCCCGCGCCCGCCGGCTTCGGAGGACGCGAGGGGCGACTGGGAGGCCCCCTCCATGGCTGCAGCCATGAATGAGGCCTTCCCCCGCTCGCCTCCCGTGCCCGCCGGCTTCGGAGGACGCGAGGGGCGACTGGGGGGCCCCCTCCATGGCTGCAGCCATGGATGAGGCCTTCCCCGCTCGCCTCCCGTGCCCGCCGGCTTCGGAGGACGCGAGGGGCGACTGGGAGGCCCCCTCCATGGCTGCAGCCATGAATGAGGCCTTCCCCGCTCGCCTCCCGCGCCCGCCGGCTTCGGAGGACGCGAGGGGCGACTGGGGGCCCCCTCCATGGCTGCAGCCATGGATGAGGCCTTCCCCGCTCGCCTCCCGCGCCCGCCGGCTTCGGAGGACGCGAGGGGCGACTGGGAGGCCCCCTCCATGGCTGCAGCCATGGATGAGGCCTTCCCCGCTCGCCTCCCGCGCCCGCCGGCTTCGGAGGACCGCGAGGGGCGACTGGGAGGCCCCCTCCATGGCTGCAGCCATGAATGAGGCCTTCCCGCTCGCCTCCCGTGCCCCGCCGGCTTCGGAGGACGCGAGGGGCGACTGGGGGGCCCCCTCCATGGCTGCAGCCATGGATGAGGCCTTCCCCGCTCGCCTCCCGCGCCCGCCGGCTTCGGAGGACGCGAGGGGCGACTGGGAGGCCCCCTCCATGGCTGCAGCCATGAATGAGGCCTTCCCCGCTCGCCTCCCGTGCCCGCCGGCTTCGGAGGACGCGAGGGGCGACTGGGGGGCCCCCTCCATGGCTGCAGCCATGGATGAGGCCTTCCCCGCTCGCCTCCCGCGCCCGCCGGCTTCGGAGGACGCGAGGGGCGACTGGGGGCCCCCTCCATGGCTGCAGCCATGGATGAGGCCTTCCCCGCTCGCCTCCCGCGCCCGCCGGCTTCGGAGGACGCGAGGGGCGACTGGGAGGCCCCCTCCATGGCTGCAGCCATGGATGAGGCCTTCCCCCGCTCGCCTCCCGCGCCCGCCGGCTTCGGAGGACGCGCGGGCGACTGGGAGGCCCCCCTCCATGGCTGCAGCCATGAATGAGGCCTTCCCGCTCGCCTCCCGTGCCCGCCGGCTTCGGAGGACGCGAGGGGCGACTGGGGGGCCCCCTCCATGGCTGCAGCCATGGATGAGGCCTTCCCCGCTCGCCTCCCGTGCCCGCCGGCTTCGGAGGACGCGAGGGGCGACTGGGAGGCCCCCTCCATGGCTGCAGCCATGGATGAGGCCTTCCCCGCTCGCCTCCCGCGCCCGCCGGCTTCGGAGGACGCGAGGGGCGACTGGGAGGCCCCCTCCATGGCTGCAGCCATGGATGAGGCCTTCCCCGCTCGCCTCCCGCGCCCGCCGGCTTCGGAGGACGCGAGGGGCGACTGGGAGGCCCCCTCCATGGCTGCAGCCATGAATGAGGCCTTCCCCGCTCGCCTCCCGTGCCCGCCGGCTTCGGAGGACGCGAGGGGCGACTGGGGGGCCCCCTCCATGGCTGCAGCCATGGATGAGGCCTTCCCCGCTCGCCTCCCGTGCCCGCCGGCTTCGGAGACGCGAGGGGCGACTGGGAGGCCCCCTCCATGGCTGCAGCCATGAAGGAGGCCTTCCCCGCTCGCCTCCCGCGCCCGCCGGCTTCGGAGGACGCGAGGGCGACTGGGAGGCCCCCTCCATGGCTGCAGCCATGGATGAGGCCCTTCCCCGCTCGCCTCCCGCGCCCGCCGGCTTCGGAGGACGCGAGGGGCGACTGGGAGGCCCCCTCCATGGCTGCAGCCATGAATGAGGCCTTCCCCGCTCGCCTCCCGTGCCCGCCGGCTTCGGAGGACGCGAGGGGCGACTGGGGGGCCCCCTCCATGGCTGCAGCCATGGATGAGGCCTTCCCCGCTCGCCTCCCGTGCCCGCCGGCTTCGGAGGACGCGAGGGGCGACTGGGAGGCCCCCTCCATGGCTGCAGCCATGAATGAGGCCTTCCCCGCTCGCCTCCCGCGCCCGCCGGCTTCGGAGGACGCGAGGGGCGACTGGGGGGCCCCCTCCATGGCTGCAGCCATGGATGAGGCCTTCCCCGCTCGCCTCCCGCGCCCGCCGGCTTCGGAGGACGCGAGGGGCGACTGGGAGGCCCCCTCCATGGCTGCAGCCATGAATGAGGCCTTCCCCGCTCGCCTCCCGTGCCCGCCGGCTTCGGAGGACGCGAGGGGCGACTGGGAGGCCCCCTCCATGGCTGCAGCCATGGATGAGGCCTTCCCCCGCTCGCCTCCCGCGCCCGCCGGCTTCGGAGGACGCGAGGGGCGACTGGGAGGCCCCCTCCATGGCTGCAGCCATGATGAGGCCTTCCCCGCTCGCCTCCCGTGCCCGCCGGCTTCGGAGGACGCA